>NC_079429.1:2734934-2892524 GCF_026213295.1 Gadus chalcogrammus
ACTTACACCGGTTAATACACACATTGACACACCGACGGCAGAGTCAACCACGCAAGGCGACAGCCAGCTCGTCAGGAGCAGTTAGGGTTAAGAGTCTTGCTCAGGGACACATCAACACCCAACTAGGAGGAGCTGGGGATCGAACTAGCAACCTTTCGGTTACAAGGCAACTCATCTGCCTCCTGAGCTAAGCCGACCCCCGTCACAGACTCCATCCCTCCGTCCGTTGCCTCTGGCCCACCCCCCCCCTCACCAGGTGGTCTTCTCCTTGGAGTAGCGGATGCCGGGCACCTTGCCCACCCTGCGGACCACCATCCTCAGCCGGTTGTTCCCGGTCAGCACCTTCACGGCGCTGCTCATGGTGATGCTCTCCAGGCTCACCCCGTTCACCTCCACCAGCTTGTCCCCCACGCGCAGGTCTGCCTGCTCTGTGCACGCACACACACACGCGCATACACACGCACAGGCAAGCGCGCATACGCACAGTCACGCACACACACAAACAGAAGTACACACGCATGCATACACACACGCACACACACTCACGCACCGGCACATGCATGCATAAACACGCACACGCATGCACACACGCGTA
The DNA here is from genome assembly GCF_026213295.1 of Gadus chalcogrammus. Classification (NCBI taxonomy): domain Eukaryota; kingdom Metazoa; phylum Chordata; class Actinopteri; order Gadiformes; family Gadidae; genus Gadus; species Gadus chalcogrammus. The sequence goes on from NC_079429.1 coordinate 2,735,530, forward strand.
TAAACACGCACACGCATGCACACACGCGTATAAACACGCACACGCATGCACACAAACGAGAGAGAGGAAGTGAATGATATTGAATACATTATATTCATTTCAATATTTGTTTTGTTTTGGCGATATAAAGTTATTTCTTTCTATCATGCCAATAATGACATTTTAATAAAAAATAGATACATTTTTGTTATTTGCACAGAAGTATTTTTCATGGATAGCAGTAAAAACGAAATTGATTTAAGAACTCTTTCTCTCCTTTTTTAGGGGAGTTTTTTATGGTTAGAGGCCCATATAAGGCAGGTACTCCCACATTCAGCGTGGTCGAATCAGAACGGCACGTCACTTTGCATGCCCTGATATTCTCATACAGTGCACGGGTGGACACCGGACACCGTAGCCTCGGCCAATCAGGGCGCAGCCTCTCACCGGCGGTGCTGTTGTCCTCCACCTTGCTGACGAAGATGCTCAGGCCGTGCTCCGAGCCGCCGCGCACGCTGAAGCCCAGACGCCCGTCCACACTCTTATCCACCGTGATGGTGTGCATGTCCTCGCTGTCATCTCCCCCTGAACACACACATGCACACACACACACACGCAGGCGCATGCACATATGCACAAACAAACACACACACGCATGCACGCACACACATACATGCATTGCATGCACAAACACATGCACGCACATGCATGCACACACACACACACACACACACACACACACACAAACACGCACACACGCAGATTATTCAATAGAGGCCATTGAATGGGGCCATGGGACATTATTTCACAGTAGTGCAGGGGGTAGTGAACACACTATACTGTACACTCTTTCGGGACCAAGTGAGTCAGGGCAATATGGACACTAATTATGTACCGGGAATCTATCGGGTTCACAGAGACGTCTGTTGGCTGCATAAACACTCCTTAAACTCTTCATCGTCGGTATCAAGTAGTGCACTTTACAGAGGACAGGATTTAGACTCTCAAAGTTCGGAAAAACTGTAAAAAAAAAAAAAAACGGGGGATGCTAAACGGTGCACCACGGGGCCCAACGTGGTGCACCGACGGGAACACAGCGCCCTCGGTACCCCCCCCCCCCCCCTCCCGTGCTAACCCGGAAGCTAGGCTAGCCCCTGCTACGTGACTCAGGTCTCCCCCCCGTCCCCCTCACCGTCCACGGGGGAGTTGATGAGGATGACCCGGCCCATGGGGGAGGAGGAGCGGATTCCCCGGTGCCTCTGCTCCTTCTTCCGCAGGAGGTGGCGCGTGGCGGTGCCGCGGGGCCCCTGGGGGCCCGGGGGGGCTTCCCTGCGTGACGGCCCCGACGAGTGAGCCATGGCGGCCGCCGAGCTCCCCTTTCACACGCACGCCCCGTCTGGGTCTCAAGGCCGAGGGGAGGAGCGATCTGGGGGGGGGGGGAGCAGGGGGTGGGGGTTAAGGTGGTGGTGGTGGTGGTGGTGGTGGAGGTGGTGGTGGTGGTGGTGGTGGTGGTGGTGGTGGTGGTGGTGGTGGTGGTGGTGGTGGTCATGGTGGAGGTGGTGGTGGTGGTGGTGGTGGTGGTGGTGGTGGTTAAAGTGGTGGTGGAGGTGGTGGTGGAGGTGTTGTTGTTGGTGGTGGTGGTTGTGGTGGTTATGGTGGTTATGGTGGTGGTGGTGGTGGTGGTGGTGGTGGTGGTGGGTTTGGTGGTGGTGGTAGTGGTGGGTTTGGTGGTGGTGGGTTTGGTGGTGGTGGTAGTGGTGGGTTTGGTGATGGGGATGGGGATGGTGGTGGTGGTGGGGATGGGGATGGTGGGGAAGGGGGCTATGGTGGTGTTGGAGGTGGAGATGACGGTGAACGAGGTGGTGGTGGTAAAATTCTTAAGATAGAGAAGAATGCGAATTCCAGAGATCTGCTTTTGGTCTCACCTCAGAGACAGGAAGTACGGTACAGACCGATATCAAAGTAATAGTTTAGTATTCTATTTATAAAATGGCTCAGGTGTACAGAAATGTTGGGACAGATGCTCAATAAGGTTTTTTTAATTTTTGGTATCATAACAGACTTGGCTCATATATGCGAGTGAAGAAATATAGCCTTTGAAACACCTTTACACTTTACGTAAGAATACATTATGTAACCAATAATTAAACATTAGTTAATGCAGTAATAAGCATTACCTAACGTTTAATTAATTTAAGTTATCTAATGGTCTAATAATAAGGATTTAATAATGATGTACATGTTTCCTAAGGGTGATCACATTAACTAAGGTAATGGTGTTCGTGTTAACTTAGGGAATAATGTACATTAGTATATGCTACACGTGAACCTCCTAAAATGGCACAATTTTATTGGTTGCTATCTCGGGATATTGGCCAATATCCCATTATTGAGATCTCAAACTCTGGATATTGTTTTCATCGCGTGACGGCCGTCTCGTCACGCTAATAAAAAAGAATATATTCCGGCATAAAGTGTTATCTTGTTTATTTTTAGAGTTCACGTGTAGTATATACTAAAAAAATTATTCACCTCAGGCTCCGTGAATAGTGGGGATAAGGCTTGACCTTTGACCCCTATGCTAATGCTATTTAATAATGCCAACTACTGCATTGACTCATGTTAATTAATGGTTACCTGGCTCCACCTGGCCAAGTGTTTAGGTGTCCCTGAGCAAGACACCCAATCCCAACTGCTCTTGATGGGCAGGCTGTTGCCATGTGGGGTGGACACTGCCAATAGTGAATGAATGTGAGGCACTAATTGTAAAACGTTTTGAGTGGCTGAATAATTAAAAAATAATAACGATTTCCAAAACATTTTACAAACATGTTCCGAGACACTAAAATACGGTTCCTCAGAGTCCCCTTTCAAATATAACTTTGCAACATGACAATTTTGAAGATAAATAAAATTACTAAAAGCAGAATTACACCTGTTGGTCTTTCGCCATACATGTCCACTGGTATGACGTAGTACTTACACATTACATGGTAAACATTGTGTAGCTGACTCACGTTTGTAAACAGCTAGGAGGCATGATGACCGTCTCTCTGGCTCCCTTGAGTCACATGCCCGGCCATTCCTGTCCATCTCACTCAACCCCAGTCTGATGTCAACAGAACAAATCAGAGATGAAAAGGTCATTGTAGAGCTAAAAACACACAAAATGCCACCTTTTAAAATGTCAAAGACGTCAGGTGATTATGAACGTTCTAAATCGTCCGAACAAGGCGTATGCATTTGATTATTGTTTTATCGGGGTTTTTTTTGCACTTCCACTGCCCGACCCCACTAAAAGTCACGACGCCACGGGACTTTCGACACCTTCGACATAACCGGACGACAGCGCGTCATCAAGACGTCACGGAGGGAGTTTCTGCTGTTCAGCACGTCGGACAGCGACGGGACAGCGAGTCAGCGACCATATCAAAAGTAACGTGAAACTGGACACTTTTACTTTTACTCGTTATGAATAAAGTGAATAATGCTTGGAAACATAACAATGTAACGGTTGTACGAGGCCACTAGCCTTACAAGCCTGGTGTACATTAATAATGTAGCCTACTAATGCAAAATACCAGGGTGTTGTAACTCGAAAAAAACAACACTTTATATTCAACATTTGGGCTGCTCATCACTGCCAGTCAACAGTTAGATAATACCAAACCAAAAAAACAATTAAATACACATGTCGCAAGCTAAAGGACTAGCATCCGAGCCCCGAAACGATGCAGACTACCGTACGATAATAAAGGAGTGAAAACATAGCCTACCTGTCCTCATGTTGTGCAAAACGATCCAACGCACCTGAGGCATTTCGTTCAGCAGCAAGGCCCCGCCCATGCCACGTTGCCATTGGTCAGCTGCTTATAAACTAAGAGCCTTTTTAAGTGGATAGTAATTATGCCACTCATTATGCTGGTCGTTGTTTTTCCCAAATAAGTTTCATTGTCAGGAGTCACACTGTCAGCGTTCAACTGTGGCTCAATTTGCAAAGCAATACTTGGTTCTACGAAAAGAAAACACATGCGAGTGATGTCCAAATGTAGTTATCCTAGTTTATTTGTGAATTCGCCTAAAGTTGATGCCGTTTGAGAAGGTAGGCTGTCGTGTAAGCGAAGAACACTATGCATCCATTTAATTGAAGACAAAGTTACCCTCAGCTCCCCAGGTTGAGAAAAATGTGTACTGTGAACAAATGAATATTTTATTACCAAATTATTATGTTGTTATTATATTATATTACGAGCTGTATTCGTACGTAGGAGTGAAATTGACCACTAGGAGGCAGTATGTGACTTCGTATGGGCCATAGGACTCCAACCGCGTCATACAACGATTGTGTTTAACGCATAAATATCACTGCATAAATATATGATAAATATCATTCAGTCAGAAGATGTGATAAGATGATATCCCGCAAGTCAGTTTGACACATAGGTGCAAGTGTCTACGTGGCAGATTAACATAATAATTGGTACAGAAAAATACATTTGTATTTTTGTTCTCATATAGCAGCTTTTATTAATTGATTGCATTTATATAGTTTTTTCAAAGATTAACAACAAAGCGTGCAATGTTTCTCTGTGTGTGTGTGTGTGTGTGTGTGTGTGTGTGTGTGTGTGTGTGTGTGTGTGTGTGTGTGTGTGTGTGTGTGTGTGTGTGTGTGTGTATCTCACCTCACCCACTACCAGTGAGTAGCACCCTTGGTGATTCATGGAATCCAGAATGATCGACCTCACACTGGCTGTCACGGTGGAGAGGTGACGAACCAAACAGTCCAATTTGAGACTGACATCCTAGCAAGTAAGTAAACATGTTGGAAGCGGATCAAATCAGCAGGTGAGGCAGGTTCTATGTAACGTTAGATAATATATGTTCAGTTATTTCACGTACAGTCGGGTGAATAATTGGGATACTCCGAGGCATTTTTAATAGCGTAACAAATGATAACTAGCAAGTCTCTAAGCCTGGATAAGATACATTCCTCAAAGTTTATCATTCACGAAAAAGTGTATATTATTTTAAAAAGGTCAGTTTCGGTCACTGAACGTGGATTTCTACATCCAGTCCCCCCCCCCCCCCCCCACACACACACACTTAGAACCAAGATGGCCGCCAGGTGACTAAGGACCTGTCCTGCTGAAACCTCTCATTCCCACCTAATCCCTCTCCCTCCTGCCCAGCCAGTTAACGCTGTATGCACTGACCCGGCATGGGGTCGCACTAGACCGCAGCGAGGGAGACCGGCGGCTGCCTGGAGTTGGCGTCAGGGGCACGGTGGGAGGTGTGTCATGAGGGTGGGGGTGGTGGTGGTGGTGGTGGTGGGGCTTGGCATACGTGTGGGTGGGTGTCCCTCCTATAGCCCGTCAGCAGAGGGTTGTAGCAGTGAGCAGCGACAGCAGCAGATGACAAAGGATTATCTTGCTGATCCCCCTCTCTCTCTCGTCGGCCATCTGCCCTCCCTGCTACAGTTAAAGCGCAGGGCGCGGGGCCCCGGGGCCACTTGTGGCAGATGCACGCTCGTATATCCGTACAGAAATACACAGATAATCACCGAATACAGTACAGGTGCAACACATTTAGCTGTGGGGGGGGGGGGGGGGGCACACCGGCTGGTGGAACGGTGCTCCGAGCCGGCGGAGGTCATGCGCCAGTCTGATGCGTCGCTACGGTTACGTAAGGTGCGTCGGACGTGGCACAGATGGACCGGGATGAAGAGGGCAATAATGCATGACCTGGTGCCCTGGCATATGGAGCTTTGCTGTTCCTCGGGATGAGCGGAGCCCTATGTCATGTTTTTCATGCTAGGCCGTTTGATATACAGAATGTTGGAGTGGGTTCAAGCGGGTCTGGTTATGTGAGCCGCCGCTGATACTCTGGATGTTACCGAGGTGCAGGGATCGGTATGTGTCTGTGCTTGGAGTGTGTGTCACATCCAAGTAGATAAAGAGACATAGAGAGAGAGGGACTTAGAGGAAGGGTGGGAGAGAGAGGGAGGGAGGGAGGGAGAGGGAGAGGGAGAGAGAGAGAGAGAGAGAGAGAGAGAGAGAGAGAGAGAGAGAGAGAGGAGAGAGAGAGAGAGAGAGAGAGAGAGAGAGAGAGAGAGAGAGAGAGAGAGAGAGAGAGAGAGAGATAGGGAGAGAGATTGGGAGCGGAAAAGGGGCAGAAAGAGATAGAGAGAGAGAGGCAGAAGGAGGTAGAGAGAGAAAGGGCGGGAGTGGGAGAAGAGGGAGGATAGACAGAGAGAGAGGAGGGAGGGAGGGAGCAGGTGATGGAGAGATAGTGAGGCAGACAACAAGTGGATTGAAAGAGGGAGAGAGAGTGACAGATGGGGAAAGAGAGAGGCAGAATTAGATGGAGAGAGAGGGAGAGGGCGGGAGAGATAGAGTTGTAATTGTTGTTATTTGGTGGTGGACTTTTTGTTGAGCAGGAATAGCTCTCTCACACTGATTTACCGAACCTTGTGAAAGCCCCCACTACAATCCCAGTAAGCCCTTCCTGTAACGTAAACCCTTGCCGAAGGGGCTTGTGGTAGCCCCGGGCTTAAACCTACACCCTGCAGTGCTTTCCATTTAATGGATTGATGAGATTGGTAAACACTTAGAATGTTACTTAAAAATATGACATTATTATTATTTATCTGAAAATAACAAGAATACTTCAAAATGGAACCCAGACCATAACTTCCTGCCAGAGTCTGATGACTCCGTCTCGAAACCTCACGGAGCGAAGCACAGGCTCCCTGATTGGCTGCTGACCACGAGTTCAAGCGTGTTGTCGGCTGTCACAAACTATTTATATAGCTGTGAAGAGAGGGCGTGCGCACGACTTGATTGCACCTTTCGGTGAACGCGCGGATGTTTTGAACATCCACCTGCTCTCCACCAGGGTGTGTGCGTGTGCTCCGCCTCGCACCTGGTTCACAAACGAGGAGTGACTCATACGATCCGGGTTTGATATAGGAGCCGTGTTTCATATACTTGTATTTCATATAGACACCTCACACTCACCCCACAGTGAGTGTGAGGTGAGTGGTGAGTACGTGGATCTGAAGAGCTGACATGTTATTCGAACGACGCTCTTGAACTAAGAATATCAGGTATCTCCGTGAGTCATAACCATTTGCAGCAGCCTCTTGTGTACAATTAACATATGTTTTCTTCATTTTGTAGGGGAATGTGTAGAAATGAGGACGGAGACTCGGTTGCCATATTTTTGCAATATTAATTAACTGTCATTTTAGTCACGTAACACACTGTGTGTGTGTGTGTGTGTGTGTGTGTGTGTGTGTGTGTGTGTGTGTGTGTGTGTGTGTGTGTGTGTGTGTGTGTGTGTGTGTGTGTGTGTTAACCACACACACACACACACACTCACACACGAGCATGAACTTATGCAAACACACTCACACAACTAAACACAAATTTTACAATATTTAATATATATAAAATAGTCTTAAATATTTTGTAAGTGCATTATTATAAATATATTTAAACCAACAATATGCATATATATATATATGAATATCAGTGAATATATAGGAATATTTATTTATATATATATATTTAAATAAATATATATATATGTATCTAAACAAAATATTTAAACCTACAACAGGAAGAACAAACAAGTTGACATGTTGACTAATCAGTTTTTTGTTTTCTAACAGACGAATGACACCGCAGCACAGAGGCTCTTACTCCATCATGACTGCACTGAGGTGTGAAAACACCTGTGAAGGGGGCGAAACGTCACGTCTCCGGGGGTCCACGTGAGCGCACCCTACAGTCAGAGCCGCCCCGAAGCGAAGCCGACGCGGCCACGACCGAGATGCCTGTGGAGCAGAGGAACGACACGTCACTGGATTAGCGTCTGAGAATCTGCCTCAGCTCCTCTCGCCTGAGCTCCTGAGAACACCTCCAGAAAGGGCTGGTCTCCGCTCGCTCCTTCCACATGATCCTTCCACTCGCCTCCTCACCAGGATGAACGCAGAGGAGCGAACGCGGGTTCTGTGGTTTCTGCTCGCCTTGTGTCAACTCAATTCAGGTATGGGTTTTGAGATTGTGTGGCTCACTGCCTTTTTGTGTTACTGTTGTTGTCGGTGCGAGGGCTGGGTGCCTTGGTAATATCCAGCTTATCCTTTAACACCGTCTTGCTGCAGGGCGCGTGCCAGATTGCAGTCCTGGCTTGGGTCTTGTAGCTTGTGTCTTGTGTTGCAGAACTCCCCACTTGCTCTTAATTCATGTTCAGGGTTTTATCTTTCCAAATGTGCTTATTTTGCACCTTTTTCCTTTTCCCACTTCTGCATGCTACACTTGCCGTTTCAGCAAGTAAGTGTTAAAAATATATATATATTTATTTTATATATCCTTCAGTGTGTCATACACAACCTTATTTTATGCAGTATTTAATAATATTTAAGAATTGTGATGTGATTGTGGCAGATGCTTAAAAGTTAAAAGAGTAAAGCGTCAATAAATTATTAGAGTATTTAACAGAGTTGTGCAACATCGGCTCACACAAGGCTGTTCCTACCCCCTATTCACCTCCACCTTAAAAAGGACAATCGGACTATGCACCGTATTTCTATGACTATGGACCTGGAGCTACCCACGGCAACATGGCTTTGTTCAGCATCTCAGAGGACACGCCAGTGGGTGAGTTGTGTTGGATTGTGTATCCTCAATCGTGCGTGTGTGTGTGGATGTGTCTCAGCCCAAAAGTGTGTTTGATGCAGGTTACAAAGGCGTGGCGGTGTTGTCTGGCCCCTGTCAGACTGTCTAGATTATGACAACCAAGCTACGCAGGCTAATAAGGAGCAGATGCAAATGACTCAACCGACCCGACCTGATTCACCTCTCGTGTTCCCACCGTTCACGCCCTGATGAATTATCTCTGGAATCACGTCGCCTAATCTAAGCACCTTCCCCTGCCCCCGTTTTGTTTTTATCTGGGAATGAAGGCATCAATGGCATCATTTGCTGCCGAGTTAAAGATGGAGACGAGAACTCTAAACACTGATTTTGTATTTTCGTTCTTTGTAGGGACACACGTGTACACGCTTAACGGCACCGACCCGGAGGAGGACCCCGTGAGATACGGGCTGACATTCGAGCAGGGGACCAAAGAGTACTTTAGGGTGGACCCCAAGTCAGGGAACGTGACTCTGGTACAGGAACTTGACAGGGAGGTGAGGTCATCGATATTCAACAGGAAATAAATATGACCGGAATGGGCTTCTACTCGGAGCAGGTGATGACTTCATGTTTTCTTCTTTTTTTTTTCTTCGTAGAAACAAGCTGATATCTCAGCCCTCGTCAGCATCACCGACGGTCGCAACAAGGTGAGTGTTTGAACGCGAGGCCATTGTTCTCGTGTGAGTGAGAATGAATTCACACCTTCAGGGGCTTTTTAACAGCCATGGAGATATACACGTAAAAATAATTTGGTGTTATTTTGTGGTGTGGTGATGAAGACATGTCAGTGACTCAGTCCAACTCCCCTTCGTCCCCAGGTGGCTGAGACGGTGCGAATCTTCGTCACCGACGCCAACGACGAGCAACCCGAGTTCCAAAACCTCCCCTTCGCCATCGACGTCCCTGAGGTAAAGATGAAGGGGTAAAAAATAAAAAAAGAACGTTGATGATGTGAATTTCCTCACGACTCTGTGGAGGCTGAGGGGCGGTGCGGGTGCAGATGTGAGCGTTGTGTGTGAGAACGTGTTGACGGGCTGTCTTCTCGCCTCCACAGGACACAGCCCCCGGCAGCAGTATCTACAAGGTCACGGCCGTGGATAAGGACATGGGCTCGGGAGGCAGCGTCTCCTACTACCTGCAGGTAAACCATCATGCCTTCACGTCTCCCCCCCCCGGGGGTGCTGTGGGCCTCGTTTACCTGGCGGACATCTTGATTCCATTTTGGTTCCAATTTGGTTCCATCTTGGTTCTAAACCTTCGCTGGGTGTGAGGAACTGAACGCAGAATACCGCATTCAGTTCCTCCCACCCAGCGAGGGATTAGAACCAAGATGGAACCAAGATGGCCGCCAGGTAAATAAGGCCCAGTTTTGAGAACCAATATGGCCACTACGGGTTAAAGAGAACCACTGCAACACAAAAGGTAGGCGTGACATTGGGAGTTCAGTGCTTTGCAGACATTTTAAAGGGATTAAAAGGTCATACGTTTCCGTAATGCAGAAACCTATGGTTGGAGGCAAGGATTAATATCATGCCTGGGATCCAATTCCAATTACATTTGGGCAAGGCATGGAATCAGGCCAGGGTCTGGGTCGCTCTGAGCCAACAACTGTCAGGGTTGTAGTCGTGTAACACGCTGCATGGTCAGACTGAGGTGCTGAGCCATTCACACAGACAGACAGACAGGCAGGCAGGCAGGCAGGCAGGCAGGCAGGCAGGCAGGCAGGCAGGCAGGCAGGCAGGCAGGCAGGCAGACAGACAGACAGACAGACAGACAGACAGACAGACAGACACATGCACACACAAACACACACACAGGCAAACACAGTCACATGCACACACAGACACACGGGTATGCAGGCATACAGACACAAACAGACACACACAGACACAAACAGTCACACACACACACACACACATGGTCACATACACACACAAACACTCTGAATTAATTATCTAAACTAATCATTGCTTTATTATCCTTTCATTTCCCCCCCCCGTTAATTAAACTACCTTTCTATCCCCATGTGTTCAGAGCTCACCCCTCACTAAGTTCACCATCGACGGGCACAGCGGGGTGCTGCGGATCAGGGCCAACGAGACGCTGGACTACGAGACCACACCGGCACACTTTGTGACTGTGGTTGCCCAGGTAACCCCCCTGTCCTCCGTCCTAGCCGGCGTTGTCCCGCTGTGCGGGAACTAGACACGCAGCACTCATCTGGGTTGTAATGATAGCACACACTCTTTCAAGAGAGTGTAGCGTCTTGAACGATTTTAAAAGTAAATCAGAACCATAATCCTCACAGTTCTAAGAATTACTTCAGTCAGAAGTTCAACTATCTTGAGTCGTAGTTTAAGGAAAAGTTGACATGTTTCAAACAAATTCAAATACGACTTTATTTATTTAATCTTGTATTTTAGAGTGATGAAATGCTGATTTAACCAACCACATGATAATAACGAACAGAAGTGTATCTCGGTCAGGACGGAGGTGGGAAGTACAAAGGCCAGCACCAGGTGATGAGCTCCACGGCAACCGTCACCATCAATGTGGTCGACGCCCAGGACACGCCCCCTTCCTTCGTCGGCACGCCCTACTTTGGCTACATCTATGAAGTCTCACTTCCTGTAAGTCATGTTGTTCTTTTTTTTTTTTTTTTTTTTCTTGAATCTTGAATTTTGAATTTTGAATCTTGCATCTTGAAGACAGAATTTTGAAGTTTGAAGATGATTTTTTTAATCTGGAATCTTTTACCCATTCAAAGCCTTTCAAATATTTAACGTTTAAGTTTATTATTCTACGCAAGGAAACGTATATGCTGCTGCTCATATTCTTTTTGTGGGTATAATATAAAAATGTTAACATTTTTATTATTGTTTGTGATTATGTTAACACAATTGACCATGTTTTTTTTCTTGTAACCTCTAGGGTTCTGAAATATTTACAGTATATGCCAAGGATGGGGATCAAGGCAACCCAAACTCTATTCATTACTCTATTATGAATGGTGAGCGTTTCATAACTCAACCCTGTTTATTTTACTCAATCTAATGGCCCCAATGACTCGCACAAAAACTCACTTCAAAAAAAGTAAATTGTCTGTGTCCATTCAACGTCCTCCGTTCACAGATTTAGAAACGTTCCGTCTTCTTATTTTCGTCTCTATCTGTCGTGACGTTTTCAGGCAGCGACGGCGTCTTTGACATAAATAGCACCAGCGGGTGCATCAGCCTGACGACGAATCCGAGCCAGCTGAAGAGTGAGCTGTATGAGATCAGAGTCCAGGTGGGACTGCCCTCTGTTCGCTGCTCTTTAACGCCTGCCTGCTCACCGACGGTCCAAAAATACTCATATCCTAAACATCATCCAACACATGGTAGAACACACGGTAGAACATGGTGGTCACGCACACAGGAATTTGGAAAAAAATATTGTTTCTTTCATAAGCACTCTACTCTTTTAATATCAAAGTCACAGTGATTGTATTTTATACCAAATTATATTGCAATATAATATTATACATTATATAATTGTTATTATATTATATTGTATATAAACGTATCCATATACTTAAATGAGAAGACACATAAATGCGTTCTTAATGCATAAGCCTTTCGGTAGGTTTCTGTTATTGTTCAACATCCAGCTTTCAACAACTGAGTGCAACACTTGAATGAAAAAGCCTTTTATTTGGGGGACAGTAAGGAGCAGAATATCTGCTTTGTGGTGAATGTAGTGGACTCAGGGGAGTAGGTTCCTAGTTTGGGGAAGTAAGGAGTATAATATGTTCTTTGTAGTGAATGTACTAGACCAAGGGGTGAACTTTCCTCTCATATAATCACAGAGAGAACCTAGAAGAAGATCAGAGCAGACTGCCCTATCCTCTGAGCAACGTGCATGATTCTAGAACTTTCTTCTCACCACCCGACAGGCCATCGAGGAGGGCAGGGGCGAGGGGCCCATGGACTACGACATCACCACGGTGACGGTCAGAGTGGTGGACCTCAACAACCACCCCCCCACCTTCTACGGGGAGACGGGCCCCCAGAACCGCTTCGAGGTCACCATGTTCGAGCACCCCCCTGCCGGGGAGATCCTCAGGGGATTCAAGATCACCGTCAACGACTCCGATCAGGTGATCAATAGGATTATTGGTAACGTTATCAGTCGGGTCCACGCGAGTCTTTCCTCGGTTGTACTGTTATATGTTGTGTTTAGGTATTTATTACATTTTTCGGTTGGGAAATGTGGCAGTTGGCTCCCGTACTAAGGCCTGCTTAGAGGACGTGTGTGCGTGCGTTGAAAGCAGTATTTTGTAACAAAAACATGGATCTCATAAAACCAGGTTAGGGTGAGGTAAAGGCATATAAAAAGATTGGATGGGATAAATATGGGTTTAAATCTATAGAAATAGCAGCATTTTCCTTAAAGATATTCACAACTGTCAAGGCCTGACTAACATTGGCAAAGTTTTCAGCCTAACATCATTGTTGCTGTCTTTTCTTACTTGCATAAAACACATTTAAAACATGACAACCAACATCAACTTTTAGAATAGTATTCAAGATGCATCTCTCTTCCCAATCCCCCAGTAGGTTAAAGGTTAAACTGTAGTTTACTGTAAATCTCTTGACCTCATTATTCTCTTCTACTGAACGTTCAAACCCATGTGATCATCACTTCTTCCACAGCTATCTTAGCCATGACAAGCATTTTTTTTATTCATATTCATTCATTTATTCTTTCTGTTTCCGCCAACAAACACAAATTCCCACACTAAATGCATGCGTCAATGTTGAAGTAGGCTTCCAATGTGCGTATGCCTTGTTTTTGTGTCTTGTTGTGTTGCTGATTGATAACTGATTGATATCCCGGTCCCATGCAGGGAGCCAACGCTAAGTTCAAGCTGAGGCTGGTGGGTCCGGGTCGTGTGCTCCGCGTGGTGCCCCAGACGGTGCTGAACGAGGCCCAGGTCACCATCATCGTGGAGGACACCTCAGGGATCGACTACGAGAAGGGCTCCACCTTAACCTTCAAGGTCAGACCTGAATGAGTAGAGCTGTCCAGCACCGTGAATTTATTCTCCACTCACAGAGGTGTTGATTTGTAACCTTGGCGGGGACAAAAATGCCAAAGGGTTGAAAAGTTGTTTAAATATCAAAACGTTTTGCGAGTAGACAATTCTATCATCCCTCTATAATTGATTTGAGGGACGTTTCCCTACCATCGCTACCCAAAGTAACACTCTGACGATAGCTATAAAACTACTGTTTCCTACTGAATTATTAACACATCGCAAATATTTATTCATGTACTTATTAGCTTATGTTAGTTTTAGTTTTTATCTGACATTTATTCATACGGCTTGGCGTTAGTGAGGCTAAGCATCGTCTCTTCCAGGAGAGTCTTGATTGTCCGCACCACACCAACAGACAACTAGCTAGCATAACAACTACGTAAACACTCTGTGTGCCGCTGTGTTTCAGCTCCTGGCCATCGAGATCGACACACCAGAGAGGTTCAGCGCCACGGCCGACATCATCATCCACCTGCTGGACACCAACGACAACGTCCCCGCGTTCACCTCCGAGTACTACGTCGCCCGCATCGACGAGAACTCCCCCGGGGGATCCAGTCTGGTGTCCGTCACGGTGAGTCCGTTAACAGGAAAACACGGTCCCACCGCCCAAATTAGTGTTACGTAACACTGCTGGCAATCCAGCCTACATAATACCCTGTGCTGCTCAGCATAACTCGTCTGATGTCAGTGGATCGTTTCCCTAAATAAAGCTATTTTTAACCTCCGGTGTTCATAACATTGCAATTACATTACACCTGGGTCCACTAGTGCATGCTATTCGAGTTTTTGAGTTCCTGTCAATGGAAATTACCCAGGAGTAGGAAAAAAAGCTTATGTTCCCCGGAGGTTAATCAAATTGTTTTTGAGCCTTACGGTAAAACCATGAAAGGGCTTGCCTGCTAGCCATACAGCCCCTGCCAGGCCTAAATCCGGTTTACGCTCTTGTGTGTAATCCTCAACCACTTTCAATTACGGTAACTAAATAGACCTTCCACTGCCTGTTCTCGTCATATTCATTACTGCGAATAATTTTCAAAATGGAAGTTGCTTTGTTTGAATGTTTTTCTATGTGCTGATCATTTACAGTTCATAACACCCCCTTATTGTTTTCGTTGTTTTTTTTATTACCAGGCCATTGATCCAGATTCTGGGCCTTGGGGTGAAGTCAAATACACGATTTACGGATCAGGATCAGATTTGTAAGTAGCGTTGCCAGTTTTGCTGCGATCTGAGTAGATCTCTTTATCACTGCAGTCCCAATTTCACATCGTACATGTTTGGGTTCTGTGGGAACACAAAGTGATTCATGTTGTTGTGCGTGGAGAGAAGGAGAGGTGTGATCTTCATGACACTGCCCCATGTGACCCCGTCATCTTCAGTAAAATACTAACCCTAAAATACCTCTCTGTGTGTTTGTCTATATGGGGAAAATAAGCAAGAATAGGGCTCCAGCTGGCTGTTTCATGTGCTGCTGCGATACACAAACAGCTTAGTCTAAGATGGCAGTGAGATGCTGGCTAATCTTGTAATTGGATTGCGGGGCAAAAAATAGATTGCCCTGCCCAACTCACACAGCCAATCAACACGCGGCGTGACAGCTGGAGCAGGGAGCCAGCCGCGCTGAAGAGCGGGCGTCCGCCAGTGTAGACGCAAAGTGCAAATTTATGCGTGTCTCCAGGCAAGGAGTAGAAGTAATTGTGTGAAAGTTATCAGTTTCGAAGCAACTTGTTAATTTTCACAGAGAATATACGCGTGAAGAAGAAGAAACTGATCCCGGCGCTGTAGCCTGGCAGGATCCAGCAGTAACCCAAGACCAACAACACGCATTGTAGTTATTATGTTTACCAAAGGGTGTTTACGTCACACAGGGTCATTCAAACGGTACATGTGCATGTAGTCAGCAGACAAACACACATGGTGGCACATATTACAGCGAGCCAGAAGTTTCTAAATCTGGTTTGTGACGCTTTCATATATGGTGCGAGATTATAATTGACGGCAAAGTGAGCTGTCAGATCAGAATGAATGTGCTGTTTTGCTGCTGCCACGCCCGCATATGTGTCGGAGAGCCCAGCTGAAGCCATTCGTTAGACCCTGCTCCACCTTATCAGCATCAAACGCTGAAAAACCTGTCAAAGGACGTTACATTGTTGTTGTTGTTGCTGGAGGAGGGCACAAAGCCTGTTTACACTTGTCATGCCTTGATATGAATATTACCTAGAGAATCGTCTGGTTCATCTCAAGGTTCTTTTTTTTACGAATACGAACGTGGGCAGTTATCAGTTCAAAAAGCTTCTGAGGTAAACCAATCCGATTTCTTCCATTGAGACCTGTAACGTCAAAGCATCCTCTTGTTCTTAAGGCTCTTGAAGGCTCCTCTTTGGCCCCTCCAGGTTCTCCATCCACTTCTCCACGGGGTTGATCTCCACCCAGCCCTGGGCCACGCTGGACGCGGAGGCCCGCTCCAAGTACAACTTCTACGTGAAGGCGGAGGACGGCGAGGGGGAGTACAGCCTGGCCGAGGTCTTCGTCACCGTGCTGGACCTCAACGACCATTCCCCCGAGTTCCACGAGAGCCTGCTGGAGGAGACCATGGTCATCGGAGCCCCCGTGAGGATAGAGGTACAGACGGGTCCGATCGGGTAGAAGACAACGCAAAGCGGCGGGAGATGGGGCAGATTCTGCCACATGTAAAAAGTGGCAGAAAATGCCACATATAAAGTGGCTGAACATTGGTGTCACTTCGGGAGAATGTGGTTGATAGAGAAATCTGTCAGAATATAAATGAGCCGTTGTTCTTTTTTACATTATGACACATTCACCTAAGAGGGAGAAACGTTTTACATAGGGTCACTACAGTTTCGTCCAATACCAATGGCAACCGGCCCAAATTTTTGCCCTCAAATTTGACATTGCAGTGAACGAGTGTAATCAATGCATCCCTAAGTGAAACACCCTTCACACCCTTCATACGCACACGTCGTTCGCTTTAAAAAACAAACCTCCGCTTCCACAGGCGGTGGACGAAGACGCAGAGTCCCCCAACAACGTCATCGAGTACTCCATCATGAAGGCGGACCCCAAGAACATCTTCGACATCGACTGCAACACGGGCGTGATCAGACTCAAGCCCTACATCAAGTCCATGGAGATCATCCACAACATCACCAAGTCGCAGGAGTGCAAGTGGTCGCTGCTGGTGGAGGCCCGGGACCGCGGCTCGCCCTCCTTCAGCACCACGGCCGTCCTCAACATCGACATCACCGAGGCGGTAAGACCCGCACGCCCCCTTCGCCTGCCCCCTGCTCTGAGCATGCTTGCATGCTTGTAGCGCTTTGCAATGCAGCGCTTGTCCATCGTCGTAGCTTAAGGGACATCAGGCCCTTTCCGTGCACTATATATATCGTGATCCTTACTTCAATCGCTTTCTTGTTACATTTTATTGGAGGGATTTCACATATTGTCATGCAATATTACAAGACGCCATCTTGGTATTTTTTCACTTTTTATGAATTATTATAAGAAAACTGGTTCCTTGGTTGTTCTCGAACTCTTGACGCATCAAGATGGCGACTTTAACTTTTTAGGGGAATTTCTGGTCATCACATAACAGCTTTTTGAACAATATTCTTTGCGTTGTTTTTAGTCTTGGTGTAGTCCTGTGGTGTCTGTTTGTCGTTGCCTTGGTTACGCGGTGAGGTGACGCCCGGCGCTCTCCCGGTGTTTTGTGTTCGGTGTCGTGGATTTGGTTGTGCTTCCAGATCAAGGCTCGCATCGTCTCCTACTTCATGGGGCTCAGCAAGCGGCCGCTCACCGTGTTTGGGATGTGTGTCAGCATCGTGTTCACGCTCATTCTAGTCACCATCTGCATCTCCACCATCATGTACTGTAACGCCGTGAAAAAGTCCCGCATTCACCCCGAGAGCAACTACATCAAAGTGATCCGCCGGGCAAAGTGAAGAGGGGAAAGGAAAACAGGCACTTGCAAAACTCATCGTTGCAAATACATTTTTTTTCTATTGTCTGGAAAACAGTACTAAAGCACACATAGTTATATATTGTCACATATGATCAAATATATTTTTTTTATGTGTAAATATTGTATTAATAAAATCATTTTATAATTTGATAGATAGTTTTGAAATTTTAAACCATAGCTACAAAGAATTATCGGAAAAGTAATTGTACTTTTTTATACAACAATGTCAGTCATTGCCGGCCATTTGTCTAACTAACCAAAAATACAACCACCTAAATGAAGCATTGGGGTTCAGAACAAAACACAAACGGTTCTCCAAATGCATGCAACGCCTTCATCAAAAACACTGCAGCGCACATCACTGCCAGACGCATTCCCAGCAACCAGCCCTGTGCCGTAGTTCTAGTGCACAACTTGGCCTTTGCAGAAGCAAAGACGCTCAGTTGTGCGTGTGTGGAAGCTTTTGTAGTCGACGTTAGCAGCGATCGGTTGTCTGGGCGTCCTCTGTCAGTGCTTCGCTCATCCATGTCTCACGCATCGCATCCCACGGGCGAATGGTGTCTTACAGCTTGCGTTCGGACCCTCGGGTGCGATTAAAAAGTGTTGTGTTTGTGCTCTTTTACAGACTCCTCTCATGGCGGCCTTTTTAAAGAGAAGTAGGGGCAGTCCTATGAAAGTGCTAGGCATGGTCACGGGTATCATTAGCTTACTGGTAGGAGCGACCGTGTTGTTTTCCACCGCCATGTACTTACGCAACACCAAGTCAAACAGGATCTCGCCGGCGCGGCGCATCATCAAGAGGCGCCCGCGCCACCCCGAGCCCCCCTGGTCCTTCCGGATGCCCATCTTCAGAGACGCCGGCCCCTCCAGCAAGTTCCTCGCCGACAACCCCGAGGGGGGCCGCGCCGACCGGGGCGCCGGGGGGCCCCGTGCGAAGCCCCCGCCGCCCAACGCGCCGTCCTTGCCTCCGCCGCCGCCATCGGCGTCGGCGTCGGCGTCCACGGCGAGGACGAGCGAGAGGCCCCGGGTGCTGCCCACGATCTCCGGCGTGCTGGCCTCCAGGAGCTTCAAGAAGCCCAAGGCCAGCTCCAGCTCCAGCTCCGGCTCCGGCCGGAAGGCGACCATGAGCTCCGCCCTGGTGTCTGAGCTGAAGATGAGGCTGGAGCAGAAGATCAACGAGAGCAACCAGGGCTACTGCTGACTTCCTGTCACGCCCGCTGGCCGGCGGGTTTCCTTGAGCTGTGGTGGAGCGGCCAACGCTCGGTGGCTCCTTGTAGTTCATGTGCGCTCTCTCCTGTAGTCCCGAATGGATGATAACCCGGTGAGCTGCATGTTTAAATAATGTCAGTGAAACGTAATGGTCAAGTTTAAGTGAGATTGCGGGAGGAATTGGAGAAGGCGTGGTTGTGTTATTACCCTGAGAGGCTCGCTACACTGCCATCTAGAGGCCGGTGACGCCATGTAAACAAGCGTTCGGAAGCACCTCTCAGCTTACCCAGGAAGAGGATTATTAAGAGTTACTGTCTGTACTGTCTGTACTGATGTGTACATAGGTCCCAAAATGATTTCCTGAGAGGCATATACAATGTTGAATCCATGGAATGTTTGTCGGAAGAGAACCAAAAATAATCAATGATATTTAATGTATGCTATTGCTTGCTGGAGGAAGATGCAGAGAGGGTAGAATAGTTATGGCTATTCAAATGTATTGCTATAAAACCTGTAGTTATTGTCCTTGCATTGGCTGCTTGAGATGTAGGATTCATAATTTGTTCATTGTGTGTATATGACTACGATTATGTGCCACTGTGGGCATTCAACGTAAAACATTTGTGGTATATTAACAATATGCTTTTCTACGAAACAAGGTTATAAATTATGTTTTTTATTGATTATCCTGTTATTGTATTTAGTTTGGGGGGCAAATGGGGCATTGCAGAACGATTTAGGAACCATTTCAAGCGTGTTAGCATCCTGCAGAACGAATAGCCAAATTAGCAGTAGATATAAATTATTATTATATCAAAAATCGACTACTAATGAAGCTGTACAGCTTGATTTAATTCAACCTTAGCGACATGTATACTTATCTTCTAAACCTTACTTCACTTGTGAAGACCTGGAGTGTTTAAATTTCTCAGAAATTAATGTATTATAAAATGTATGGCTAGTATCACAGCTAACAGCTAACCGTCTTTGTTCTGTCCAATGCCTTTAAACCCTAAAGGCAAAACTATTGTTACACATACCTCTGTTCAAATATTAACCTGTATATAATATATTACACTTGCCTGTCCCCTTTTATGTGACCTGTTGTTTGTAATGTCTTTGTACCGTCCTGATTTTGAATAAATATCTGAAACATGCAGGCCTTGTCCCTTCAGTCCCTCAAGAATATTACATAGCGGACATAGTGTCTGACAAATGTAAAGATGTTTTACCCTAGTTTTATTTAATGGTGTTTTATTTGATTTATATTTTGATTTATATTTTACCGGAAAAGCTTGATGGTACATAAAACAAACTAATCAATCTGTAAATTCATACGCATTTAGATTAACAGCAGGTGTTGAACAACCTTATCACCCATTTCACGACTTACAACCATATTCACATTCAGAATTTATTATATGACATCTTATCGTACAAATACGCAAGACAAGAGTAACATTCTTAGGCTTGGTTCCTCGGTCAACATAGCAGCAAAAATACAAAAAATCCATACAAAGAAATCCTATTCGATTTTTTGTATTTTCTTTAGGATAAAGTGAGGTTGAGGTTGTTTGATGATGAGGTTGTGTGGTGATGATGGTGTTTATTGGTGTTTCAGGATGAGGGTGTTTGGTGACGGTGGTGTTTGAAGATGACATCATCTGTACACCTTTGATAGCTCTTTCTCTCTCTCATCTCTATCCCTCTCTCCCTCCCTGTCCCCTCTTCCTCTCTCTCTACCCATCTCTCTTCCCCCCCTCTCTTTCTATCTCTGCTTTATGGGCTTGACAAGACAGACAGAAAGCGCTCTAATCTCCTTAGCGGAGTATGTATTAACGCTGGGCAAACATTGCTTATGTAACAAATCCCCTGAATGATTGTGCTAAAAACAAATTTGCAACCTTTATCTTTGCCCTCCTGTTAATCCACCTCATTCTGTTCCCAGTGCGAGATTCCGAAAGAAAAGCAACGCCAAATTAAAAGTCCTCCATATTCATTATCACAAGAAATAATCAACTTTAATTAATTTCACTATGATTAGAGGTTTTCATTTCAAAGCAGGTTTTTTGTTAAATCATTGTAAACAAAGGCATGCATGTGGTGATTCTAGCGTACTTATTAAAAATATTTATCAAAACATTGAAGACACATTATACAGTAAAGCCTCAGTAATGCTTCCACGTCGACGCAACGCAATGACCACGCAGACGGTTCGACGCAGTAGTGAACCTGTTTCGGTTCTGCGTCAAGTTTTAGTGAGCGGACCGATCACAGCCCGTGCTGCTGCTTCGCCTCGACGCACGGTAACTATTTTTGGGAGGCGCACCTCAGGCCCTTGCGGTGGACGCAAGGAGGGTCCTTGCGTCGACGTGGAGTCATAACTAAGCCTTAAGTACTCATGCTTAGACCTAAGCACACATTCATCTATTTGAATCAACAACATGGGAATCAACAGGCTCTCCTTATCAATAAGGAAAAAGGCAATTGTTCATCTTGAGATCAGAAACCTGAGAACCTGAGATACGTTTAAACCGACAGAGAGTCTAATCCACTTTGGGAAGTTGAATTCATCTCACTCGATGTTGTTGTCGTTTTAGTGGTCATGTCGAAGCTAATGCAGCTGAGCCCGTTCCCTCCCTTAGCCCTGTCCTCAGTCCCGGACCTCGCGCTCCGGCCCTCCGCCGAGTCGGGGCACAGGCCTTCGTTGGACGCGCCCTGCAGGCTGTCGAAGGTGCCCCGCCTCGCCCCGTCCCTCAGCTCCTCACCCCTCATCTTCCACGGGTTCTTGCAGCACGCCGGCCAGCCGAAGCGCTTCTCGGTGGTGCAGGCGTACATGCCCGCGGGGACGGCGAGCACCATGGCGCACACGATCACCACGATGTGGATCAGCCTCTCGCGCTGCTCCATCGCACTCACGCCGTTGCCCGTCACGAAGGCCACGCACTGGCCCCGGAGGGGCGGGAGGTTCCTCCACGCCACGCACGCCTCATACCTGGTGAGGGGCTGCAGTTCCCGGAAGGAGTAGCTGTTGACGCCCGGCCCGATGTGGATGGTCTCCTTCCGGGCCGCGTCGTGCTTCCCGAAGTGGACCGTGAACCATGTGTCCGAGGGAGGCTGCTGCGTGGCCGCGTGCCACTCCAGCGTGAACCCGTACAGGGTCTGCTTGGCGATGCGGACGTCGATGAGGACGTTCTCGTCTTCGGGGGGCAGCGTGGAGACGGGAGGGGGTGCGGGATCGGAGGCGTTGCGGGCTGGGTCGTCCACCCAGAAGGTGGCTGAGGAGTTTCCGAGGAAGTTGGTGGCCATGCAGGTGTAGAGCCCGCGGTCGGAGAGATGAAGAGAGGGGATCAGGAGCTTGGAGCTGACCCTCTCCTCTTCCTCGTGTGTTTCCGTGACTGTGAAGATAAAAACAATTGGTTGTCAAGCCACGCACAGCAAGCCTCAACAAGGCCCGCTACACTTAAAGGTGCTGTAGGTAAGATTCAAGAGTTGTAAAGAGCGAGAAGAACAGAGCAACATTTTGAAACGTAACAACCCCGTAAAATGTCCCCTCACTCTCTTCTCCATTCCCGCCCACCTTTCTCTGTATGATTGATAACCAATCAGGGAAGAGATGCCTGATTGGTTAGAAATTAGACGGGACGGTCTAAAATCGATATGGGCTCATAGAGCAGGCGAAGTCAACTCGAAACAGGAATTACAACAGTGCAGTTCCCTCCCTCATGGACGGATTGCTATAACATTTGCAAAAAAATACACAAATATTATTTCCTTCATCTTACCTTCAGCACCTTTAAATTGCACACGATATATTTTGAATATTACCACAACTTGAACATTGTGCGGACCTGCCTAAATTTAAGCAGGTCAAATGGGATACCATTGGGGACTTCTAAATCGCTTCATTGGCCAGATGTATGCCTGCAAGTTTAAGATATGATATGACGTTAAGCTGTGGATCGGATGTTGAATGGATGATAAAAAAAATTATAGAAAAAATAATCTTACCAGAAAATCCCCTTATAATCTTCATACTGTACGTCCACTGAATGGTGGGCTCGGGACGGGCCTTGGCCAAGCACGTTAGCGTGGCCCTCGCTCCGAGGGCGACGCTCATGTTCGCCTCGAGGGCAGAGGTCACGGGCTTCATGCACGTTTTAATGTTCACCTCGTGGAAGAATTTCCCGGCTTTGGCGTCGGGACCCGCGCACTTCAGGTATGAGTTCATGAGGATGAGGGGAGGGCTCACAGCACGGATAAACTCCACGAAGCCTTTCAGCCGACAGTCGCAATGCCACGGGTTGTCGTGCAGCGCCAACACCACATTGGAGACGAAGCCCTCCTTGCCCCACGCCTTCTCCGTGGTAATATACAGTGGCCAGTTGAGGAAAACGTCTTTTGATATGACACTAAGCTGGTTGAAAGATATATCTAAGTAAGTCAGGCCGGGTAGGTGTCTCAGAGCGTGTTCCGGGAGCACATCCAGCCGGTTGTGTTTCAGGTCTAGGATCTTCAGCTTTGGCGCGTCGAGGAACGCCGTCCACGGCATCGAGCTCAGCTTGTTTCCCTGGAGCCTCAACTCGGTCAGGTTCGCGAGGCCCTGCAGGCTCTGTGCGTTCATGAGGGTGATGTCGTTGAAGTTGAGCCACAGATACACCAGGTTACGCACTTTGGAGAACGACCCACGCGGCAGCTCGGTCAGATGCGAGTTCTCTATTCTGATCTTCGACAAGTCGGTCGGAAGGTTATCTGGAACGCGGGCCATGGCGGTTTCCATGCAAAGTAAAGATCTGGAAGAAACAAAAACAAAAAAATAGGGGAATGACCTCAAAGTTACTCATATATGTTTATTAATGTCTTCCGAAGTATGCAGATTTAATAATAAACAATCAATGTCAATATCAATGTCGCTCACCTGCCGGTGCTGTCATCGGTGCAGGAGCAACCGATCAGACACGTGGTGGATCCAGGTGTTATGAAGCAGACCCCCAACACGATAGATAACACGACACCAGACGTTGCCATGTTCCTTGAGATGCATGTGAACAGGGCCTGGACGAGCGGGTCAGTGGCCAGAGGGTGGCTGCGAAGAAAGCCTATTACCTTAATCTTCCTTGACGCAGTCTTTGACTGGCATGTGAGACATAGCGAAAGTTTATTTTTAGCCATGAGCCAAATTATCTCTCGTCCCGATTTGTTGCTCACAACACTCATTCCAATAAAATATTTTTGTTTATTTTGTTTTGTATATAATTAGTGTAAGAACCAACATCTGAAAGCCTTATGCAATTTAATTCATTTTAATAGTGTACTTTAATTAATTGGGCTAAATTAATTTGGCACTGACTGTCAGAGATTAAAAGCAAGCAAGAGATTAAATAGCTTTTCTTGTTCCAGACACAAACGGAGCCTTGGGGTATTAGGATACACATAAGGATAGAATAGAACAATGCTGCCATCAGATCTTCATGCACCTACATGTTCATCATAGTCAACAATATGCTATGACATATAAACTACCATATGATATGCATTTTTGCATTGTAAACTATTGAGTGGATCATTTGAATAGGTCGACATAACTGAATTGTAAAAAGAGGAAGAGTAAATCAATTCTAGTGAACATAGAGGATTTTCAGTGGGTGGAATACATATCTAAAAGTATATTTGAATATTTATATATTCTCTATCTGATTCATATAATAAAAAAATCCATTCAGTTTCAGGTTTAAAGTAATTTCCTGTCAGAAATTTCCATACAAAATTATTTATTTATCAGACAAACATTCTCAAACAGATATTTACATCTCATATGATAAAAACATTGGAACATATTCAGCATTTTAGGATTGAAAGTCTAAAATAAACCCGACACATTAACATATATTTACAAATGGGCCTATACAATGACCCAAGGAACACCAATAAAGTATTCCACGGGCAGTACTCCTTTTCAATGTGCATGACAAATAAATAAAAAACATCTCACATAAACATGTCATTCATAAAAACTAAAGTCACAGAAAAACATTTTCCCTTTTCTTGCCGTAAGCTTACACAATGTCATCAGTGGCCCGTATAATCACGCACGGCGGCATAATATAAAGTCACATTATCCATCCAGTTCTGGCAGTGCCATCCAAAGCTTTTAGGACCAGCAAACAGGGTTCTTTCTGTGTTTTAAAGACTTTGTCCATCATCTCTGAGCCCAATCATGTGCATCTAGACTCGATGAATCCCAGGCCAAGAGTTCGTCCTCTCACGATTCGAGTCGTACGCGTGGTCTCAGCAGAAGTACTCGTTGGGCGGTCCCTCGGTCCGGACCGTGGCCGCCGAGTCCACGCTGGACCTCGCCGACAGCAGCCTGTTGGACTCGTCCGGGTGCAGACGGGTCAGGTACTCCCCCTCCATCCCCTTGGCCTTGTTGGCCGGCGCCAGAGTCTCAAAGGTCACGTACGAGTCCTGCATCTCCTTGGACTGCCTCCCCAGCAGCTTCTGGCAGCGCTTCTTCAGCGCCCCGCAGCACACGATGAGCGTCAGGGGCACGGCGATGACGCACGCCACCGTGATCACCACCACGTTGATGAGCTTCTGGGTGCCGCTGGCGCTCGCCGCCTCGTCCGTGGAGAAGATCACACACTGCTCCTTCTTGGGGATCAGCCCCTTGACACACACGCAGGCGATGTACTTGGTCTTGGGCACCAGGCCGTCGATGGTGATGCGGTTCTTGCCCGCGGCCACGTTGATCCGTTTCATGTCCCGCTCGCCGAACACGGCGTACAGGACGCTGAACTCGGTGGTGTTGATGGCCATGGGGGCGCGCCAGTTCAGGGAGACGGTGTGGTCCGTGTCGCCGATCACCTTGACCGAGCGCACGATCCGCTTCTCGGGGACCTGCTGCAGGGACGAGGCGTTGGCCGTCATGTTGACCAGCACGTCCTTCTCCAGCTCCCCGGTCTCGCCGGGCGGACTGGCCAGGCTCTTCTCTGCCCCCGCTTCCGGTGCAGACACGCTGTAGCTCTCGACCTTGTATTTTCCGGTGTCCCCTTTGAGCGGTTTGATGGCCGGCTGAGCCCCCGCGGCGGTCGGTGGAGGCACGTAGCGCGCCACGAGCTTCTCCTGGTACGCCGCCTTCCCGATGCCGCCGCCGCCGCCGGTCTTCCGCTCTCTGGGCTTCTTGGCGGTGCCGTCATTCTCCTCAGACCTCAAGGAGTCCGTGATGACCAGGGAGATGAGGGCGTCCGCAGTGCCCACAAAGTTGGTGGCCTTGCAGATGTAACGACCTGAGTCGTGGAAGGAGACCGCAGGCACACTCAGGATGGACCAGATGATCCCCTCCTTCGAGATCTCCTCTTGAACTGTTGAAAAAAAAACAATTATAGTCCAGATTTAGGAGCATGGCCTCATAACAAAGTGAAACAGTGATTTGATCTCCTCATGTGCCTTGTACACCCTCGTGACCATCAACCAATAGACGATGTCCACTGAAAGGGCAACGATTTGGGGAAATATTCAGATTGGGATTTTTTCGCCAATATTGCGATTAAGATATAGGATGCGATTTTTCTTTTTAAAATTCCTTATGTTTTATATTATTCACTAAAAAGGCAATAAATCGTTCTACAGTGTGACAAACACAACACTGGAAGCAGTCAACATATAAACGGCTCTTTCATTTGGGCTAGGCCTATGTGTGGTGATTAATTGACGCATGTATTGATATCATAATTATAATCTTTATTTCAAGGAAAATAAATATGAATCTCACTGATCTCCAGTCAGTGACAAATCCCACAAAAAAAAATCAAAACAATGAAAATCGGTTTTTTTAGAACTCGATGTGAATCCGCTGAATCGACCCAACCGTCGCGTGGCCCGGCATCAGAACCCACCCGTGCCGTTCATCTTCTTGCCGTCGGCCCGCGACCAGGTCAGCTCCGGTACGGGGACCCCCACCGTCCCGCAGCGCAGCAGGACGTTGTTCCCCAGCGAGCTGCGGACGCGGGCCACGGCCGTGTGCACCCGGGGCCCCTGGCAGCGCTGCAGCTGGGCCTGGGGGAACAGGACCCCCGAGAGGCCCTCGGGCCCGGCGCACCTCAGCTGGGGGTCGACGAGGGCCACCGAGGACCACGGCGACTTCTGGAACTGGATCAGGTCGTACAGCCGGCAGTCGCACAGCCACGGGTTGTCGTGGAGACCTGCACAGTGTAAACAGAGCGTTGTGATGTGAAACGCCTTGGATCCGTTCCTCCATCAGGGGATGGATCCTTCCACTCATCCAACCATCTATTCATACATTCATCCAGCCAACCATTAATGTGTTCATCCATCCCTCCCTCCAACCATTAATTAGTTCATTCATTCATCCATCCATCCATTTAACCATTAATGTTGTCCTCCATTCATCCATCCAACCATTAATGTGTTCATCCATCCCTTTAGCCGACCATTCATTTGTTCATCCATCCATTCGACCCTTCATCCATCCATCCATAAATTTGTTCAATTATCCATCCATCCAAATATCTATTTATCAATTTATATGTCTATCTATCTATCCATCTATCCATCTATCTATCCATCTATCCATCTATCCATCTATCTCATTCCTTCTATGTATGTATCTGATCGGATAAGCTTTATGCAGCATTAGTATTTTTCAGTAGTGGGACACATTGGAGCAACTAATCTCTTTAAATGCACCTTTAAACGCCACAGTGGACAAGAAACTGTAATACGTTACATAACCCGCCACCTCTGGCCACGCAAGCCGGCTTAACAAAAACAAATACCTTCCAGTATATATGCAACAGTTTGATCCTCACCGAGAATACGTTTCGAGGCATCTGTCTCCTGGGCTGGTTTCACACTCAGCCAGAGCTCCAGAATCTCTGCCGGGACTGTGGTTAGCGCGTTGCTCGATAGGTCAAGATAGCTGATGTTCTTGATGTACATGGTGGCCTCGGCAGGGATGGAAGACATCTTGTTGTTGTGCAGGTCAAGAAGTCTCAGGTTCGGCATGTACTTGAGAGATTTCCAGGGGAAATAGTCGATGGCGTTGCCATCCAGCCGCAGCTCGTCCAAACTCTTTAGACCTCGGAAGCTGTCCACGCTCAGAGAACTGATGGCGTTAAAGGACATCCACAGAAACTCCAAGTTGCTGAGGTAGTGGAAGTTCTCACTGGATATCCTGGTGATGGCGGTCTTCTCGATGCGTAGTTTTGATGTGTCTTTGGGGAAATTCGGGGGCACGACCGTGATTTCTGCATCATTGCAGAGCACGCTCCTGGAGGAGAAAGAATTAAAAACGTGTGTTAGTGCTCACCAAGAAATAAAACGATATTGTGATGCATTGAAAACATTACACTTGGAAATGTTTAGCGAAAAGAACGAAGAAAAAAAGGTTTTAAATGTTGTTTTCCAATGAAACAATTCACCAAATAGCACCACGCAAAAAAGTACACCTAAAGAAGATTAAAAACCAATTTGGCTGTTAATCCCTCATGAAAGAAGGCAAAACGTGAGATTTTCAAGAGGACTTTCTACATTGACACTCTCAAATTAAAGCATGCCCATAGACATCTTGCTTTTATTGTTTGTTCCTTACCTTGCTTTTGATCCGTCGCTCAACTTGTGGAAAAAACAACTACACTGGGGTGGGCACGAGGTGCACAGCAGCGGGAGGCAAACAACCGCCAGATACAACCCCACCGTGCATGATCGATTCATCTTCCCCTGCTGTCCTACTGTATGCTACTCCACTAAACTACCGATATTAAAGATATAAACCGATATTAACCGGTATTAACCGATGTGGTATTGCATGGCGGTGGCGTGTCCGCTCAGAGCGCCGTGGTGCTCTGAGTGTCCTGCAGCCTGAGATAAAAAGGATAGGCAGGGATTAGCCAAGGGACTAGGGTTATTTTCATTTACACGATTATTGCTTCTTGGAAGCTGATAGGCCGACTGTTTCACTGTGAGGTTTGAGGGAATACCAGAAACACTAGAGGCGTTCATTGGGGGGGTAATTATGGGCATAATTGGTGCACAATTAATGCATTACAGTAAAAGGTATTTTAAAGTGTACTTTCCCTCTCACTTTACTCAATATGCACGCATGGGTGCGTTCTGAATAGCTTTAAATTAGCCGTAGTAAAACAGAACATTGATGAAATCTACAACTAGAAATCCTAGGCCAATACAAAAGTGTTCTTATGAGGTACATAAAAGTTGGGTCAAATTTCTAAAATATAATTCAATCCACTAGATGGCAGTGGCAGGAAACATGTGGCCTGCCTAACGAATAGAACGACTGTAAAGGTGAAAATAAATCGAATTAAAGTGGATTCATTTGAACGTTTTTTCCTCATTGACAGAAACTTCGAGACGTTTCAGATTGTATTCAGAGGACCTGTCCTCCAACTCTAAATCTCTCGATTAATAATACAAATATAAAGATAGGCAAAAAGGGCACCATTGCCCTTTGACTACTGCCACTTTTACAGTACATGCTTTGTTTCATGCAATCGGGCAGATTAGTGCAGGCCTCATTAACTATGGGCCAACATGCGAATATATCACACGGTTCCAAAAATGCCTTCTTGTGCAGCTCTGATAAAAAAAAGTCGTTTTATATTCGACAAGAAGTATTGGGTTTTTCAGCATTCATGATCAGGATTTTGCACCAAGTCCACACTTTATGGTATAAGGGAGAGATAAAGGAGTGCATTTCACCGCACCACTTATCTTTGGTTCAGTAAAACATTTACATGGAGCATAAATGCAGTAGCTTACCGCAGTCTCTTCAATTCACTTTGTTCCATGTTACAATTCAAAAATTCTTATTAAGAGTATATTTAGCTCTAAAGCATGGAAAACATTGATACGTGTGAATAGTTTAAATATTTGTTGAGAAATTGAGATGTAATTTCTGAAACATAGTGAATAGGCCTAAATTATAGGCTATGTTTCGTTATTAGGCATTAAGCCTTCTGGAAAATAATCACTTTAACTTGCAATATATCACATGGCAAAGGACTGGGACTGTTTCAACAATATGGACGATTCAGGCCTATTGGGACATCAGAGTAATGGGTTTGTTGTAATCTGAGTGCAGATTAGTGGTGCAAGCGGTACATTTCCAAATGTAACATTTTAACCAAATTCAGGCAGAAAGGACCAAACGTCTTTTTTTATTTTGCCGAACGTCGTGTGTTAGCTGATTCTTTTATAACCACGGTTAAAAATAAACAATGAGGCATAAGTGAAAAGTAAAGACAATTACGAAAAGCTATTAATTAAACTCATAAAAGCCTTACAATCGAATCAATCTAAATAGGCCTACATTAGATTTGCCTATTCGATTTTTTTTTACCAACCTATAATAGCCAAGATCCACTTATTTGAGTTAAGGACCACACATTTTCGATTAACGTAAATAGTTTCTTTATGTCGTCATCTGTTTATAATAATTAGCCCAGCATGCGCAGTTGGCCTGCGCGGCGGATGCGCCCCACAAGTTGCAGAGGATGATGTGCTTGTTAGGACATTCTTGGGGGGATTCTAGAGGTTTTGCTGAGATTAGTTTCTTCATGCCTGTTCACATGACAGAGCCTTTATAAACCGGGGGAGTTGGTGAACTTTGTGACACACTCCTAGAGCTCGATTGTAAATATAATTTGTGCACGGTTGCATCCGTGCGATTCCCTTGAACCATGGCAGCGTCCGCGTTACCGGAGGGCTTCGAGGAGTTCGACATGTTTACTTTCGGCACGGCCCTTCTGGTTGGGGGT
Source organism: Gadus chalcogrammus (assembly GCF_026213295.1). Classification (NCBI taxonomy): domain Eukaryota; kingdom Metazoa; phylum Chordata; class Actinopteri; order Gadiformes; family Gadidae; genus Gadus; species Gadus chalcogrammus. The sequence continues at coordinate 2,766,274 of NC_079429.1, forward strand.
AAGTGGACGGGATCGTGAGGGCTTTCAACTTATTTGCATGGGATATCAAAGCAGAGAAAACGTTTGCGTGTTAACATCAATTGAACTCCGGAACAGGATATCAACATTGAATGCTGCTTTAAAACCCACATCTAAACATGAATTATGTGTGCACAAACTTCCCAAACCTACACCGAAAGTATAATCCTTTTTATAGAACCCAGTTAGAGCAAAGTCAGAATTACATTCACATTGTAGACATGTGTTCAGAATAGGTTTGTTTATCTGGGTTGCTCTCTTCCAGGCATGATTGGATTCATCCTGAACGCCATCACCATAGTGGCCTACCTCCGGGTCAAGGAGATGCGCACACCCAGCAATTTCTTTGTGTTCAACCTCGCTCTGGCCGACCTCAGCCTCAATATAAACGGACTAACCGCCGCCTATGCCAGCTACGTAAGGTAGGGATATGCTTTAAGTTTTGACGTCACAAATAAATTAAAAGGTGGTTTGGGTAAAAACAACATTACCATAAAAAAATGATATGTGTGGTAGTAACATCTCAGATAATCAAAACTGAACTGATTCTGTTGAATAGTTTTGGCGTATGGACGTGGCAAAATAAAAACACAGTTATAAAATGATGAAATAAATCACAACTTTAACTGACTGGAGTAGTTTGTAAATATTCCTAATAATTTCCTGAGAAAATGTATGATGAGAGACAGATGTATGTCGACATGCTGAGAACTGGGCATTGAGTGAAATGTGCATGCTTTTCAGGCAGTGGCCGTTTGGCCAATCAGGGTGCTCCTACCACGGTTTCCAGGGTATGATTTCCGTCCTGGCCTCCATCAGCTTCATGGCTGCCATTTCCTGGGACCGATACCACCAGTACTGCACCAGTGAGTACCACAACATGCTAAACTGTATACTCCCCCCAAAGGGCAACCCAAGCCCCTTAACAATCTGATAAATATACCAATATATATAATCATAATGTCTTGTAAACACCTCATTTTGAATTCAGGTTTGTAACAAACTACAAAGACATTGGGTATAATTTGCATGTGTGTTTACCACTTTCTCACAAATATTTGTAACATTTACGAAGAGAAATTCAAAAATAGTGTTACATTTTTTTCTAATGATAAATAAATAAATATATATTTTTAAGTATATATTAAAAATGTATATATATTCATTTTAATAAAGAAAAAAAAATATTTTTTTAAATAAGAAAAACTTAAAATGAATCACATGAATTGTCCAGGACAAAAGCTGTTCTGGAGCACCACGGTGACGATGTGCTGTATCGTCTGGGTCCTGTCCGTCTTCTGGGCCGCCCTCCCCCTGATCGGCTGGGGGGTCTACGACTTTGAGCCCATGAGGGTGGGGTGCACGCTGGACTACACCATCGGAGACAGGTGACTGGGAAACATGGGTGACTGAGAAACATGGGGAGACTGGGAAACATGAGACTGCGTTACCACACTTTGGGTTCAATCAGCGATGACGTTCACTGGGGCATGCAATAGACCGTATGCAATAATGTATTGAGGTGCTTTATTTCATGGTTGTATGCTCACAGGCTACACAGTTCGGCCAGAGGTGGAAACAGTACTGACAGATCCTACTCAAGTAATCGCACTCTTACTTTGAAATCCTACTGAAGTAGACATGCTCTTACTTTGATGTAATCTTACTCAAGTAAACATACTCTTACTTTGAAGTCATCTTACTGAAGTAGACACTCTTACTTTGATGAAATCCTACTAAAGTAGACCTACTCTTACTTTAATGAAACTCTACCAAAGACATACTGTTACCTTCATGAAATCCTCATCAAGCCGAAGGGAAGTTATGGTTAAAAAACGACTCAAGTAAAGGTAAAAGGTATGTTATTTAAAAAACGACCTTGAGTGCAAGTTACTTTGTTATTTGTGACCAAGCATTTCTTGTCTTTCGGTTGCTTGCACACCTGAATGTGGCAATACAAATGCACATTTAGGCTACGCTTGAGTAATGCTGATGGATCTTTGGTTGGGACACAAAGCCTTTGCAGAAAGAAGCTTGCAATTAATTTTAGCATCATAATCCCAAATCATAATAATCCAGTAAAAAAGTAAAACACAGAATCATAAAGAATGCAGACAAATCCGAGAGCAAATATGCTGAATGGGAATATTGATATTTCACATCTAAATAATTGATAGTAACTGTTAAATAAAAGATTGATTTCTTTTGATGTTTACCAAAATGCAGTATGTTATTTACCCTGTGAAGAAAATTCACACTGCAACAGTATTAGCCTATAGGCTAACATAGGTCATGCTTGTTTTTAACACAACAGCTATTTTTGCTTTACATGATCCTCTCCCGAACAGGGACTACATAACGTACATGCTGAGCCTGGTGGTCTTCTACCTGCTGTTCCCCGCCTACACCATGATGTCCTCCTATGACGCCATCAACAAACACTTCAGGAAAATTCATCTTCAGAAGGTATGTTAACCCTCCTGGGAAGATTATGACTCATATTAAAGTAGTTGTGTAAGTGGTTGCACAAACTAAAGGAGGTAAATCTATAGAAGGGTAAGGATAATCTTTGAACAAAAGGGGTCATTGATGTGCAACAATACAGTTCTGTGCTGGTTACGCTGAACTGTAGTTGGTATACACAGAACTGTTTTATTTTGCCAATGAAGTAAAGGTTCAATAGATTCAACAGACAGCCAGACTCAAGATTCACTTGTTCAGAACTCACCCAGACTGCATAGCCTCCCCCCTTACCCCAGCCATAACCATTTTACTAGTGTAGCATCTTATCCTAGCTAGGTTTTTTGTACACAGAGAATGAGTTAACCTCATGATTGTTAGTGCTTGGCACTTGGTTCTCAATATATTGTTCGATAAATGGTTTCTCCTTCTTCTGACAAATGTAAATCGATCTCTGCCTGTTTATTATCAATTGGAGCATGGAACCTGAGGTCATTGGATCTTTCAATGACTTGTTCCTTCAACGATGACGTGTACAGAAGCCTCTTAAGATGTCTCTTCAACAATCACTGCAGCAGGGCTAACTATATATCTACTCCTGTTTGTACTTTCAGTTCAACACAAAGTTGCCTTTGAGGGTAATGTTGGCGTGCTGGGGTCCCTACGTCCTCATGTGCGTGTACGCCTGCTTCGAGAACGTCAAGATCGTCTCTCCGAAGCTCAGAATGGTGAGAGAACATGCAATTTTCCCAGCTCTCTACATCGTTTTGTTGATCATGGCCGTGGCTTTGGTGGTTTCAGTGAGTGAAAATGTTTGGATAAAAAAAGACTCAAGACTCACCTGTTCAGAGTCCACCTCGACTCTGCATAGCCACCCTCTCCCTTCTGGCCACCATTGTACATTGTATTGTGTTGTATTGTATTATAGTACTTGGCTACAGTAGCTGCTATCATTGCTGTAACACGGGGAATTGGTTAGCCTAGCGATTGTTAGTACTTGCACTTGGTTCTATGAACATCCCAACTGTGCCGACAGCGATATATTGTTGCACCTCTTATGACAAATGTACTTATTGTGAGTCGCTTTGGATAAAAGCGTCTGCTAAATGGATAACCGTTCTCCCCACAGGTGCTTCCGGTGCTGGCCAAGACAAACCCGATCTTCAACGCTCTGCTCTACTCCTTCGGAAACGAGTCCTACCGAGGTGGCGTTTGGCATTTCCTGACCGGACAGAAATTTGTGGAACCGTCGTTCAAGAAGATCAAATGAACAAAAGTTGAAGGATCAATTCAATACATCACAGCACAAGTCAGAGTCATTTCATTGATTGTCCTGCAAAAGCAATTCAGTTATGTTTTGGAAGCACACCAATACATCTCAGCTCTTTAATACAAGTGGCCTGCCCATTGTTGAATAAATCAATACGCCTATTAACCAAACCAACAGAATAACTCAATTCTCAACCGCTGTTGAAATGCACTGAGGCTGCTAATGTCCGTTGTCTATTCTCGCTGATAAAATAAATACATTTCATTCCCATGATTTTGTTTGACCCTCCATGCTAATGCTATTGTCTTTAAATAATTTAATTGGTAATTGAACATCTTAATGCATACAAACCTTAGTAGGGGGTCACCAGAAGCAGGCTAGGAGAGAGAGATAGACGGAGAGAGATTGGGGGAGAGAGAGCCCCGCATTCCATTCCTCTGTCAAAGTAATCCTGCAAGACAGTGACTGCATGGCTTACTGACTGGCTGTCTGACTGAGCTGTCTGTCTGGTCATTCTGTGAAATGGTTAGTGGGTAAGAGCCACTCACAACCCCAATTCAGGGAAGAGAAATAGGTGTTGAGCACTCTTGAAATAGATGGACCCATCAGAGCACAGAAACACTACCAAAGTACCGTGTTCAGTGCTCTCGAATAGCCAGATGACTGAACGGACCACGTCACATGTAAAGTGTCAACATAACATTCACTCCTTTGTACTTTAAGAGGGACATTATTTAATTTGTCACGAAATATCATCCTTGTCATAAAACCCTAACAATAAAAGGTGCCCTTTTCGTTTTGCTAAATCATACTTTAAACAGGCTTGAGTGCATGAAAGCAAATTCATGTTTTGTATTGACCAATAGTTCTAGTTCAACCGATTTTTATCTAGATAAACCATAATAAGGATTAAGTGGGAACAGATTTAATTAATCTCTAAACATTTCACACACAGCCAAAAGCTCAGATTCACTATTGGCTCTTTTATTGATTTAATGGTTGCGTAATGAGTTGCATAATGAGTCAGCTCATTATCCACATGAACAACTAGATGTGTTTTCGTCCACAATCCGATATTAACCCCACAGTAAACATGATCAATACAAAATGTATAGTAATACAATTAAAATAAGAATTATTACTGTCTAAATAGTTCTTGCCGTTTGTGGACGGCTGGCGAAGTTCAGAATAAAATAGAACGACAGTAAGCATTATTTACAAATTTAAAAAGACCAAGTCTGGAAAATGGTGTGAATTACAAGTTTTTCAGTAATTGATTCAGCAGAAAGCACGCCTCGTGACTCTGCAGACACAGGGTCACGCCAACACACTGGGTTATCGGGTGGTGTGTCCAACTCAACAGATTAGCAGAGAGTTTGTACAAACTGCCCTTCTCTGGCGCTCAAGATGGCCAATGAAGCACAAAGGCCTGTCCATGCGCGTTCGCGTGTGCGTGCGTGCATGTGTGTGCTTGCTTGTGTACTTGTGCTCTGATTGAATTACCTGATCCGTCTGCAGAAAGATCAACAATCGCATAAGCAGAGTGGTGACCGCGGAACCCGTGTTCGTAATGAGCCACGATTTGGGGCAATGACACGACTGCCTTCTTCAGGTCATCAGTGACACCCAAGCCCAGGTAAAGGTGTTGCGTGTCAAACGAGAGGTCGGGGCGGAACACGCTGGTTTGCCTTTTTTATCCATGTTGGCCAGAATTAAGTAACACAGTAAACAGTTAGGCCACGTGCACAGCAGGCACATGTCCGTGGACTTAATCCTGCATCATGGTCCCTGCGGTCAAGTGAGCCGCCATTCGTTCATCCGCGGTTAAGCCAGCCGTCACACAAAATCTTCGTGCGCCTTTACTCTAAACACCCTTTGGGTGGTATCTCGCAACGTTTTCAAAATAAAACCCTTCACCTTACGTGTGTAGATATATAGAACACTAGCTGTCTTACGGCGGCTCACCCATAACATTGTGTTGGTAGTGGTACATGTAGGCTACTTTATAAATAACCATAACTTGCTACATTTTCAACCGTTTTTTAGAATCTAACAATTATTCATTAGTATCAAGTATGTACTGCCGAACCTACATCTCTGACGTTTATAACAAAACAAACAGTTTGCAAATGTAGCAAGGTGGTTATGGTTAATTATAAAGTAGGCCTACATGTAGGCCTACCACTACCAAGTCAACAGTGTTATGGGTGAGCAGCTGACTGTGGCAAGTTGGCCGCCAGTGCGGACCTTCGACTCCATTGGCCAGCAGAATATGCATGTGTACGTTTTTCAAGGGTTAGGGGTTTCAATGTCATTTTCAAATGACATTTTCTCAAATTATACAGTAAAATCAAATGGTTCCTTGGGGTCAAGTAGTCAGTACATCAGTTAGTATGGTCATATCAGTCAGTGCCTGAACTTGTGACATTCGGTCTATAGCCCACTTCAAATTGCTGACATAATGCAATTTGCAAAGGCGAGAATATGCATGTGTACGTTTTTCAAATGACGTTCTCGAAATCTATACATTAAAATCACATGGTTCCTTGTTTACAAGTAGTCGGTATAACGGTTAGTATGGTCATATCAGTCAGTGCCTGAACTTATGTGAAATTCGGTCTATAGCCCACTTCAAAGTGCTGACATAATGCAATTTTGCATTATGGTGACCGATTAAATGTGATGGGAAAAATAAAACGACTTGTCCGACTTGAGGGCCACGTTATGAAACGATGCGTCAGATAAACGATCGCACACATACGACAAAGCCTATAAACGCCACAAATGAATCCTATTTAACAGCCCGTTCCATATAAACCTCTCCACCGTGGCCGTGTGTGTTCCTGTCCTGTGTTTGTGCGTGCGTGCGTTACGGACAGTGCCGTTAGCCTAGCAGAGGCGAGATATGTTACTCATAACCACAGATTGTGGTTGCGAAATGGCTCAAGCTGGGCATTGGTGCTATAGGGGCGGCAATTTACGCGCGTAAAATGCGCACCGCGGCGCCGGTGTGTGGTGGGCTTAAGAGAGAAGGAGATAGACACACAGAGAGAGACAGAAGGAGAGAGCCAGAGAGAGGGAGAATGAGAAAGAGACACAGATAGAGGGACAGATGTCACAGATCTCTTGGCCAAGAAAGGAGAGTTGAGGTAGAAATGTGACCGAGGTCACCGCGGGCAAGAATTATCAAAGAACTCCAGTAGGGGGCGCCAGGACTTTAAAATCACAAGAAGCGCAAATAGCTACAGTTCTGTTGGTGAGAAATATGTGAAGTGTTCGCTGAATGGTCCTGCATGTTAATTAACGTTTACAATTTAATTTCCCTCACCGAGAATGTTCAAATCCGCTCACAATACGTTGACAGGACACCGAAACAGCCTGCCCATCATATCCCTTCTTTTCCGGGTAGGCTATACTAGGTTATTAACTTATCCTGGAAATGATAATAGTATGTTAAACAAATCCAGGCACCACACCAAAAGGAGGCAGCAAATCAGAGCTAAACATATCTGCGTTTCATTTCCACATGGTAAGAGAGCAACACAAAACAGGTTTATAATATTTGGATGTTTTATTTTCTTTAAATCAAGCAGGTTACATTTCATTAGTTTACACAATCTGATATTTGGAGCCATTTGAAAATATGCTCATAAATTACATGATTTGTAATCCTTATTGGAAGAAATTATAAAATAATGAGGTGGTTAATGATCAATATTGGGATCAACAGTGATCACCCTACTAATGTAGGCATTACGTATGCAGGCAGAAAAAGAAAAGTTCCCATTAAGGTCTCATGTGAAACACCACAGGTCTGAAATACTCATGAACACATGAATAGGCCTACAGAGAGCCTGGAGCTCACGGGACAACATTCACACACACATTCTGCTTCATGAAAAGGTCCGATTATCGTCAGACCATAGACATTACATGTAAGGACACTGAACATTTGGCCGGATGACACATAGAAATGCAATCCAAAACAAAATGGGTAAAGATAAAGCATGCTTATTGATGCGGCAAACAAAAGTTCAAATATCCTCCAAAGCACTTCCTCAAAGAATGAAATACAAAAACGCAGATGAGGTAAAATAAGAAACTTCTCAATCAAAGTGGAGCGACCCAGGGACAAGTCTGGTTTGGGTTAAAGATTATGGATGGTTAACTTTGTGTAACGTGTTTGGACAAGCAAGTTCAGGTATTAGGCATGCGAGTTTAGGCAAGCGACTTCAGGTATTAGCCAAGCGAGTCAAGCAAGCGAGTTTAGGTTTTATGCAAGCGAGTTTAGGTTTTATGCAAGCGAGTTTAGGTTTTATGCAAGCGAGTTTAGGTATTAGGCAAGCGGGTTTATGCAAGCGAGTTTAGGTATTAGGCAAGCGAGTTCAGGCAAGCGGGTTTAGGCAAGCGAGTTTAGGCAAGCGAGTTCAGGTATTAGGCAAGCGACGCGAGTTTAGCCAAGCAAGTTCAGGTTTTATGCAAGCGAGTTTAGGTTTTATGCAAGCGAGTTTAGACAAGCGAGTTTAGGCAAGCAAGTTTAGGTAAGAGAGTCAAGTTACTTTAGGCCTCACTTTCTTTGCGGTTAAATTGCGGCATTAGGTTTAGAAAGAAGGTTAAGATCCAGGCTCAGGTTTGCTTCCAGCCTCGTCCCTCTAGTCGCTCCCTATAAAGAGGGTTCCCAGCTACCGTGTTAAAATACAACAGCTGGGATTACAGATATGGAGTACAGAAATAAATGACAGATTGATTCAAACATTCTTCCCCCAAAATGTGGTGCAACATAAATGGAGAAAATAATTCCTTTCTCTGCACCATGACACCCAGCTGCCGCACATCTGGTCTCCCTTTAAGTCGCCTGAAGGATAGGTCAACTTTATTGAACCTAAGGGGAATGGATCACAAGAAAAGGTAAGGATAAATCAAAGCCAAACATAGAAAGGATGAAAACAAGCATTGTCCAACATGGGGTTCGGCGATATTTTGATGTAAAAACATTTAGGTGTACGATCCAACTATCAAAAACAGGCTCTTATTATGTTTCCAATGAGCCCCGAGTTGCTACGCCCTCATCGGCCACCAGGTGGCAGACTTGATTTTGTCAATAGAAGGAGCAAAATAGCCATCCAGCTTGATTACAGCAATAGTAGAGGAGCGAGTCAAAAGAATGCGTTTGAGCGCCTTCAGCCATTGGCTCTTGTTCAAGGACATCCCACTGATTGGCTGAAGTCAGATCTTATTCTCTAGAAAGTTTGTTACAGAAGACGCCCCTATAGTATCAAAGCAACATACCCGCCAAACAAAACTAACCGTGTTGAATAAATGAAAATGTCTTCAAGATGGTGAATCCAGTATCTTACCGGTTCCACAGAGTCTCTAGCGGATGCGCTGCAGGCCTTAGGTCTGTCCTCTGCTCCGGGACGAGGTCCTTTGTATAAGGAACCAGTCAGTCATCAAGCTGCTTGGTCTCTTCAAAGAGCTGGAGTTTTGACTGCCTGCACCATGGGGACGCTGTGGATACGGTATGGGACCATTCATCAGCGGATCTGAACTGCAGAACTTTAATCACATCAGCTGTAGATTTATGTGGGGGGTTGTCAGCCCCTGACCAGTGATCTTCATCCCCAGTGACTCCTTCAATCCTGCTGGAGCAAACACTCTGTTACCATTTGGAGATGACCCAGCAACCCTAGTGTACTCACTACTAAGTGATACAACCCGGTTCAGTGTTTCCCCCAGACAATGTCTTAGTCAAGGTGGTGGGGGGGGGGGGGGTCTTCGGTGAGGGTTTCAGTTCGCAATAATACATACAACCGCCTTTTCAATTGCATTCAAAATGCTTTATGGCACGACTATTGTTTTGAACAGTACACAGTATTACCGACAAATTATTTATCTATATTTTTTGTACTTGAGGAAAGTATGTTTTCTTTCCCTACGAGTTTCACACTTCGTTATTGCATAATTATTTTTTATATATAATTTTTCTACATTGGTAGTCAAAGCGGGGCCCTACTGTTAAGACGGCCTTAACCATACAGTGCTGGGGGAAACACTGCAGTTACTCGAGTTAAACATTAGAGTTTAGTCCCCACATGGCGACACCACCAGTTCATGGCTGCGCTCTTTGATTTTCTCGTTGATCAGATTGACCTGGAGAAAGAGCTTACCTTCCATGGACGAGGAGCTGGTTGGTCTAATCACGAGGCGCCTTTCGGACCTCCACCGCCGGATCCCCCAGCCGTCCTCCACCGCCGGGACCGTCTCCTCCAGGACCTCCACCGGGCCGACCGCCTGGACCTCCGCAACGTCGCCTCATTTGTTCTGAAATGAGACACACGTTCTATTTGCACCCCGGACATTCCTCCCCGTTCATGATGCACTGGAGAAGAGTTTAGCTTAACTGGATGAGGAGCCGCCGCCGCCGGGCCCTCCAGGATGGTCTCCACAATCCGCCTCCAGGACCTCCAGGTAGTCCGCCTCCAGGATGGCCGCTGCCGCCGCCTCCAGGACCTCCAGGTTGGCCTCCAGGCCCGCCGTCGCCTCCAGGACCTCTGCCGTCCCCAGGCCTTCCAGGTTGGCCGCCTCAGGCCAACCTGAAACGTGAGACACAAGTACCAGTTTCACACTGGAACATTTCTCCCCTTTCATCATGGATGCACTGAAGAAGAGTTTAACTTCACTGGATGAGGAGCCGCCACCTGGCCCTCCATGCCGCCCCTTCCAGGTTGGACGCCTCCAGGACCTCCAGGCCAGCGCCGCCTCCAGGCTGGCCTCTGCCTCCAGGCTGGCCTCTGCCTCCAGGCTGGCCTCTGCCTCCAGGCTGGCCTCTGCCTCCAGGCCCTCCTCCTCAGTCCTTCTGAAAGGCGAATGACATGTTCCATTTGCACACTGCATATTTCTCCCCGTACATGATGCAGATAATCAACTCCTCCTCTGCTTTAGCTCCCACAGATCTCACTGATGCCCTACTGTGCAGTCTTGAGTGAGGTATTATTTAACCCAACAGCCAGCCACACACACCTAGCCTACATCCTGGAGCTGGTCCTAGTGGCCGAGAATGCATCTGACATTTTTCAGAACACCTCAGAGTTGCTGTGGCTGCATGTCAAAGTTTTAATCTAAACAATTCACCAAGCCTAGAAAAAATGTGCAGCTGTGCAGTTCCGCGTCTCACCGTTCTGCATCCGTTGGGCTGCACGGCTCCCGGCCTTCCCTCCGCCTGCAGCGAGCGCCTACAGACGACCGCCATGGACCTCACGGCGAGCGCCTCCAGACGACCGCCACGGACCTCACGGCGACCACCTCCAGACGAGCACCTCCAGACGACCGCCACGGACCTCATGGCGAGCACCTCCAGACGACCACCTCCATCACCTCTACTGAAACGAGACAAAATCTATTTAAATACTGGAGATTTTTTCTCCTCGCTCACTCAGATGTCAATAGCTTATCTTCTCCGCTACTGTGCGTTCTTGAGAAGTATAATTTCCTATAAACTCCCAAACCCAGCCACACACACACATCTATCTTCATAAGGACACTAGTGCTAGTGGCTGAGAACGCTTAGCTAACAAGCCAATCACAACCAATGACTGAATTCTAGTTTTATTCTGAACCGTTTGACCACGCCAAGGAGGAGTTTATAGGATGTGCAGTTCCACGGCTCACCTGTCTGTTCCTGTAGGACTGAACGGCTCCTGGGCACCATCCACCTGCAGCTCCCAGCTCCAGACCCGCTCTGTTGAAGCCTCTGGGAGATCAATCCGCTCCTGAACAAAAACAAACCACTGTTCATAAATCATTTGGTACTCTGCAATCCTTGGAAATATTATGAAGCATGAGCTCGAATAGAAAATGTTCAAATCCTGTATAATGATTAATTGTTGTACAAATGTGTATAGTTCTATTGATTACTTTTTTACTTCTATAAAACATTCAATGAATAGTAGGAAACTACACAAGAAAGGTAAATGAATAGTTTTAACGCGGTTATATTAGTAAAGCCAGTCTTACCCAACGAGTCAATAATAATAAAATGTAGTCACCATTTATTAACTATTTAGTGCTTCACTAAATTCCTATAGCAAGTGGAAACGTTACTCTCCTTCATTGGTGATGTTCATGTTCCTCGAAATCTTCCAATGGACTCGTTGTGAAATTCTTCTGGATCCTCTGCGTTGAAGTGCGTTGCTCAATTTCCAAGGGGCGTGTCTAAAGGGCGCGATCTAAAATGGGTCGACGGCTATGCCATTGGATAGGCCTCGACTAATCATAGCATTGGAACGGGTGATGCAGAAATACATATTCCTCAAAATCTTTGAGTGGTAGTCGTTCGTTCTTTTAGTGAGCATATACAGACTTTAGTTCACCAACTTCCATCTTTGTTATTGAAACACCTCTACATGTTGCGTATATCCAACCTCACATTAGATAGCCTAAAGGGTTGTTTTGGTCGGTCTATTTGTACCGGGCAGAAAACGTTATATAACGGAGGGGCGCCTGACCGCATCTTTGAAGAGCAAATGATATACGAGGTCCGACTAGTTCCGAAGCTATTGGTGAAATACGCAAAACGAATATTGAAAATAATTAATTTCGAATAAGTTAATTTCGGCATTTAATTTGCATCTACATTTTGCCAGTGAAGGAGTTTAGGTTTGCCAATCCGAGGTCTAACAGGCAGTAAAATACAAATGCAAAGTCCACAGAACATACGCGAATAAAAACCACATTGCACCACCAGCGGTCAACAGCAGCAGTGTATAGAAAGTTGAAAAGTAGTAAAGAGAAGAATAGAATTGGGAGATCGGTGTGCAAGTCAGACACCGCATCTAACCATGACCACCTTGCAGATCACAAGCAGCCAAGCTTCTACCAGACCAACCAAACACACATCAACAGGCCCCCAGTCAGTAGGGTCAGTCAGACAGGTTTCCACAGAAGGGCTCAGTGGGGTTATGGGTTGAGCAAAAACAGACCCCTTTCTTCCTTCCACAAGTTTCCATCCTGGATTTTGGACACGTGGAGTCGGACATGTTTCAAGTTATCCGTGGATTCCTGAGGGCAGTGAAGTATCTGCAGAAGGTGACGTCCAGGTCCAGGTGTCTGCCGCACTGACCACGAGATCTTTAACCGAGTGGGACCGCCTCGGTTTGTAGTAGGCCTACAACAGTTTGTGTTCAACAGCGTGGAGGTCCTCGTTTCCATCAGAGTTGCTGTAGTTCTTCCATGCTGCTTCCACAGCGAGCAGAGGACACTTCCCAGTGTGGTGGTCGGTGCTGTCGCGGTCCGCAGCGTTAGTCAGTCAGTCGATCTCATAGATAAACCACTCAACACAAACTACCACTTCCATCAGCAAATCCACATTAACCTCCAGCGGTAAAACATGTACAATAGAGGGGCGAGGACAGACGACAGGAGGAGATGGGGAGAGTGTAACGTGTGCGGTGCTCATGAAGCTTAATAAGAACCCCACGTTACTCACTGCGTGGGTCCCGGTGGCGGGGGGTCCGCGTCGGTGGCCACGATGTCCGGATTGTTGAGCTCGCGCAATCCAACGAAAAATTAACGATCAACATCAGTCACGGTGGGTGCGCTTTATGAGGAGAGGCGGGGGCGACGCAGCTGAAATCAATTAAGAACTAATGAACAAAATAACGTGATTGGTGTTGAGCGAGAAACTCAAGACGAGAAACGGCATAGGCCTGAGTATTGATTAGAGCAAATAACGTTTGGTGTAATCCATTTGTATGGTACGCCGGTACGTGCTAGTGGTAAACTACAAATGGAGAAGCACCTGCATGCCAACACAGACTCTGTGAGTTGTTGTGAGCAGCAGTTCAATGTGGAATCGTGATGTGACATACAGTGTTGGTAGCAACTTACTGAGTTACTGTAATAATATTACCCCAATAGATAACAGCACTTATTCCTCCATGAGTTAAATGTAATGCACTACTTTTCTTAAGTAACTTCACCGACGCTTGTGATATACCAGTTAAACTTAAGTGTTGCTACCAACTGACAAAATCATGTGCATGAATAAATCATGAATTCATTTTTAAATTCAACAGATCCAGTGTGATAAATGTGACCGGTGGTTCCATGCCCTCTGTTTGACCATGGACCCCAGGACACTTAAAGAGCTCAAGCAAAAGCAATGGCTGTGTGTGCTGTGCAAATAAATATTTTACCTGTTACCTGTCCTACAAGTGCCTCATGACCTTTATATTACCTTTACATTTCTCTCGTTCCGCTGCTGCAACTTGCACCACATCCCATGAGCCCCAGCCAGCATGTCTCCTCCCCTTCTCTTCGCTGCTGTGTTGGCCTTAGTGCTGTGTGCCAGGCACCGACTGATATGACCATACTAACTGTTGTACTGACTACTTGTACACAAGGAACCATGTGATTTTACTGTATAGATTTAGAGAAAATGTCATTTGAAAAACGTACACATGCATATTCTCGCCTTTGGAAATTGCCTTATGTCAGCAATTTGAAATATAGACCGAATTTCACATAAGTTCAGGCACTGACTGACAGACAGACAGACAAATAACAGATAGAGAAAGATAATGAATAGATAGATATAGAGACAGACAGATTAATTAGATAATTCAATAATAATTTCCTCTACTTTAGCGCCACCTAGGGGATTAGTTCATGCTGTGCGCTTTGCTGCCGTACCCACACATATAACTATGCAAACCCCATTTTATATAACTATACAGTGGATAATTACCCGAGAATAATACAGGCTTTATTCCAATGTCTATGATTCTGAACTGATCAAGTTGGAAGCCTCGTAATGTAGACCCATTGAGGGCCTTAGCGGCAGATGTTAATGATATCATTTTACAAAGCTGGTGTGTTGTGTCTTTAATATAAATCAATTACATTTAAAGAATTAGGCCGATTTAAGTCAACGTAGCCCAAGAGGATGTGTGTTAGTCGGATCTTAACACAAGGTGTCGCCATTGATTCGTGTGCGTAAAGGCGCACTTCTTGCGTCCAAATGAGTTCGCTATCAAAAAAGAATCAGCAGTAGTTCATCCTAGGGTGCCGAGACAAACCATTCACGGTTGCACGCGTAATGAACTTCTAATGTACTTTTTAAGAATACTCGTATTTATTTTTCCACAAAATGCTTAAAAAAGAAAAGACAAATAAATATAAAAACACATATTCTGTATACCTGTGTGTGAATAATAACCAAGCATTCTCTAAACTGTTCATCTTCATGACTTATTAGTAATTATTTATTACAATGTAGCTCTCAGTCCACCGAATAGTGCCATAATACAATATATCTTAACTAATTCATTTCAATCTGTCAGTGAAAGTCTAATTGATTCAGAATATTCCGATTACAGGCGGCCTTATAGTTGGATTTAAGTAGGCGAATGTCAGGCGCATAGATGGACGATTGCAGTTGAGTCATAAAAGCTTTCATTTGTGTTTGGCAATGCACGATAACTATATAACTCATCTAGTAAGAGTGGGCTACATCCAGGCAGCCCAGTGCGTAAATGGCGACTATTGCTGCTGGCTAAATAAAGTTCAGCCTGCTTGTTAAATGTACCAATTGCAAAGAAGCCATTAGTTTTCTGGCAGCGCAAACAAACACACACACACACACACACACACACACACACACACACACACACACACACACACACACACACACACACACACACACACACACACACACACACACTCAACACACACACACACACACACACACACACACACACACACACACACACACACACACACACACACACACACACACACACACACACACACACACACACACACACACTCAACACATACAGATAATAGGATAGAGACGGACAATAAGCATCTCAGAGTTATGAACAACTGCGGGAAAAGCGCGCAATTCCAACTTTTCCCGTTGAAGATGAGCACCACATGCCCGCGTTATTCCGCGGAAAGAAATTCCTCGATCTTCCCTGCACGTCACTGAAAGCACCGAGCGCGAGAGCGAGGAGAGCAGTGAGGAGCACTTGAGCCAAAGACCAGCAGAGACCGATGAAGCTGCCTCCAGTCGCGAGGAGCCACAGCAGGGGACCAAAGTTGCGCGCAGCTTTCTGTTACGCACTGCCAAGGTGGGACCACGGGAACACCATCACACACGCACTGAACGTTTACGCACGCCTAGATAATGTGCTGCTGTACATCTCCCGCCGTGAGCTCCATGTCATAAACAAGAAAAACACAGTTGCACTTTTTGCAGAATCGGGGGGAAGAAGAGAGTAAAGAAACAGCGCAGCGATGGCATCGGAAGGGGGACCCTCCGGTCTGGCCCTGAGACTGTCCGAGATGGGCGAGAAGACCCGTGAGTTCGGTGGAGCCATCACGGACCCGCAGAAGCAGAGACGGATCATGCTGGTGATCGTGTGCGTGGCTCTGCTGCTGGACAACATGCTCTACATGGTCATCGTGCCGATTATTCCCGATTACCTGGCGGACCTTGAGAGCGAGCAGTCGGCGCACGTGCACCTGGTCCTGCACCCCAACTCCACGTTCAACAGCACCGGCCAACCCAAGAGCAACAGGGACAATCTCGACGTCCAGATCGGAGTACTGTTCGCCTCCAAAGCCATTGTACAGCTCCTGGTCAACCCCCTGTCGGGAACTTTTATAGACCGGGTCGGATACGACATTCCCCTTTTAATCGGACTAACTATCATGTTCGTGTCCACGTGCATATTCGCCTTTGCCGAGAATTATGCCACTCTATTCGCGGCGCGAAGTTTACAGGGTCTGGGGTCGGCGTTCGCCGACACGTCGGGCATCGCGATGATCGCCGACAAGTACACGGAGGAGGGGGAGCGCAGGAAGGCGCTGGGCATCGCGCTGGCCTTCATCTCCTTCGGCAGCCTGGTAGCGCCGCCCTTCGGGGGCATCCTGTACGAGTTCGCCGGCAAACGGGTGCCGTTCATCGTGCTGGCCGTGGTCTGCCTGGCGGACGGCTTGCTGCTGCTCACCGTCGTCAAGCCCTTCTCCAACCGCACCCGGGAGAACATGCCGGTTGGGACGCCCATCTACCGGCTCATGATCGACCCCTACATCGCCGTGGTTGCTGGGGCGCTGACCGTGTGCAACATCCCGCTGGCCTTCCTGGAGCCCACCATCGCCAACTGGATGGAGAGTACCATGCACTCCACCAAGTGGGAGATGGGGCTGACCTGGCTGCCGGCCTTCTTCCCCCACGTCCTGGGTGTGTACATCACCGTGAAGCTGGCCGCCAAGCACCCGCACCTGCAGTGGTTCTACGGGGCGGTGGGGATGGTCATTATAGGGGCCAGCTCCTGCGTGGTGCCCGCGTGTAAAACTTTCGGCCAGTTGATTGCGCCCCTGTGCGGCATATGCTTCGGCATCGCCTTGGTAGACACCGCTCTTTTACCGACGCTGGCCTTTCTGGTCGACGTCCGCTACGTTTCCGTGTACGGTAGTATCTACGCCATCGCGGACATCTCCTACTCCGTGGCGTACGCCATGGGGCCCATCGTGGCCGGGCAGATAGTGCACAATCTAGGTTTTGCGCAACTCAATCTGTGCATGGGTCTTGTGAACGTGCTTTACGCACCGGCCTTACTGTTGCTCTGCAACGTGTGCCAAATGAAACCGTCCCACTCGGAGAGGGATAACCTGTTGGAAGAGGCTCCGCAGGGTCTGTACGACACTATTAAAATGGAGGAGAGGAAAGGTAAAAAGAAGGGCTATAGTTCATCAGGTAAATGCCTGGCGGTCGACGAGAACGGGTTCGACCCGTTCAGGGCACAGAGGTCGTACTCGGAGGAGTCCTCAGAGTACACTTAGTCGGTCCAACGGGCTCGTAGATCCTCCGAAACGTTCAGTTGGAGAGATAGGAGGCGAGAGAGACAATGTATAGCCTATCATTTCCACTACTGTGTGTTTACTGATGTGCAATATTAACACCCAATCACCGAGGTCACGACGAGGGTGTGACCCGTTTCCAAAGTTGATTTATCGTGCAGAACGACGTCTGTATGTACCGTTTGTCATGGACGTGTAGTTTGGGTTTTTGTGAGAGACCAGAATCAGCTATGAATATGACTATGTGTGCATTACAATATAGAGCGAAAAGTACAAGATTTTAGTAAAAACTATAGGGGACCAACTATCAGAAGCACATTTTCCCACTGAAGTAGCCGATATATTTTAGTCTTTGCTTCATTTTATAACTCGGTATCGAAGGCTGAACTCATGTTGTTTCGTATTTCGTCAATTTTAAACTTTTGGACCTGTCTGTAATTTTATTTTTTAAGTCTTTGAACGTCTAAAATGAAATGTATCATTGTCAAAGAATGCATTTTTTGTACATATGTGGATATTATGCACAATGTAAATGGTTGAAATACATGTGGATTGTGGACCTAAGCACATTTGTTCTGCACTGTGTGTGTGTGTGTGTGTGTGTGTGTGTGTGTGTGTGTGTGTGTGTGTGTGTGTGTGTGTGTGTGTGTGTGTGTGTGTGTGTGTGTGTGTGTGTGCGCGTGCGTCCGTGTGACTGTGTGGACTGGGTTTTGGGAGGATGTTGTGTGTTTGGTGTGATCTTTTCTTCCTGAAATGTAGCTTAATAAATGTAAATGAACCCAAAGCATGTGTGGATTAATCAGCAGTTTGTGTTTATTCAGAGGAGATATCATCAAAATGTTTCCAATTAAATGGGATTTAATCTTCGAAGTATTTCCCACCAAATAAACATCCATGCGTCGTAGGACGAAGCACAAAATGAAAAGCCTCATTATGTTAATATTATAAGGTTTATTTTTTTATCTGAATTAGGCCTACATCTTTAAATAGTTTTATTGTGCTATACATTTTATCTTATTCGGGCATCATCTGAATAACTCGAAAATAAAATGTTGGGGTGAGAGAGAGAGAAAGGGAGAAAGGGAGATAGAGAGATAGAGAGATAGAGAGATAGAGAGATAGAGAGATAGAGAGATAGAGAGATAGAGAGAGAGAGAGAGAGAGAGAGAGAGAGAGAGAGAGAGACTGCGAGATACAGAGACACACATATATATATATATATATATATATATATATATATATATATATATATATATATATATATATACACACACATATATATATATGTCTATATATATATTTATTTATAGAGAGAGAGAATATGTTACAGAGCAGAAAGCCTCAGAAGGCCTGATATTAGAACCTAATAATAGAAGAATTTTTTAAAGAAAATATGCAAATACATGTACAAGAATAAAGGAAAACTTGACCAGAAGTTGAGTTAAACTTGAAAGAAAGTGTACCGTCATCCTTATCAAATGATCTTTCAAAAGAAGGAAAGAGGAGGCCAGTATGACTATTCTGTACTGGTAGCGGGCACTGGGAGCGAGCTGTGAGCCAGCTGTCAGATGGAACAGGAACACATCTCGATGGGAGGAGTTTCATGCCCCAAGGGGAAGGTTGAGACGAGTACCTTCACCGTCTTTCCGAGGCGTGTGTCCGCTGCGCGTAAAAGCTGACGGTGACGTGCGGGACACGGGAGCAGGAGCATGGAGATGGGACCCTACCACGGCACGGGCACGGGAGGAAATGGCACTCACACCCCTCTGACCACTTGAGCAGGACAGGACAGCCACCAGTCTTCAGGTAAGCGGAGAACTTATTTTAAAATTCTCTGTTACCTATTTTGTGATATTCGTGAAACTTTTATAAGCTGAGTGTCCGGGATGGAAATAATGCAGAGCTGAAATGCACTGGAGTTATGTCGGACACTTTAGCTAATTAATGCACCAATTTCAGATTGTTTTCTTCAATCATTCTTATTGTTTTCATTTTAAATGTCTTTGTTAATATTTTCAATGCCTGTTCATTTAAATGTGTCCCTTGTAGGAGCTTATAGGCCAAGACTCTAGAGGTTATCCACGTTACCTTACCGTGAGCGCGTTTGACAAACTGTCACCATGCCCATTCTGGAGAGAGACGCGTCGAGGGACCCGGCGGAAAGTCAAGTAGGCTAAGAGAGACTGTTTCATAATGTTGGCAATACAGAGGAAGTCTCTTTTTTTAATCTAGTGTATTTATTTGTTATACATTGTTGTCGGTTTAAAATCGCAGGCTATTTAATTTTGGAGAAAGGGGGATATTCCAAATGTGTCCTTCTCCATAAACGTTTTTTTTTCTATTACAATTTTCTACATCAAAATCCCATGTCCACGCTTGGTTTTCAGTCATCAATTTGAGGTATGAGGAGTGATATTATTGCATAAAGGGATTTTCGTTAACCTCAGGTCGTGTCTCGGTTTGGTCGGGGGCAGACGTCGCTCTCCGTGGTCCTGAAACAAGCGCGTCTGGAGCAGTTCTTCCACTCGCCGCTAGGGGCATTTATAGATAAATAGCACTACTTCCTCACAGAAACAATTAGGCTGCAGAATTAAAGAAATCAGTAATTCATCTAATGTAGAAATATATTCTACTCATGTTCAGCAGTTATTTGGAATAACTCGTGGGATATGTATAGTATTTCTAACCAGAAAGAAAGTTCTGCTCACAAAAAATCCAACTGGGGTTTTTAACTACAACCAGTTCGAATATGTAAATAAATAATTGCTGGATGAGGAAGAATCAATTAGCATCTTCGTTGTGTTGGGATGACTTTCAGGTCCCAAAGGGCTGGATTCTTCTTTTGAGATGCATCCTCAAGCCCTTTCAATGAATTATTAAATTATGTTCTAATAATAGGAGCATGAAAGCAAAAGTGTTCGTTTGTGCGTGTGTGTGTGTGTGTGTGTGTGTGTGTGTGTGTGTGTGTGTGTGTGTGTGTGTGTGTGTGTGTGTGCGTGCTAGCCTTTTAACTAATGAGTCAACGTACTGAGACGGTGATGGCTGGTGATCGGTGATCCATGTCTCTCTCTCTCTCCCAGCATGCCTTGCCCAAGGTCCCTCTGCCCCCGCTGAAGCAAACCCTCGACATGTACCTGAAGAGCATGGAGCACCTGGTGGGGAAGGAGCAGTTCAGCAAAACCAAAACCATCGTGGAGAAGTTCGGGGCCCGCGGGGGGGCCGGCGAGACCCTGCAGAAGAAGCTTCTGGAACGGAGGGAAAGTACGACCAACTGGGTAAATAGTTCATTAATCATAATAATTATTAATTAAAGCTGCAAGCAGCATTTTACAGGTGCCAAACCTAAAGCCGACCAATAAGACCCTGTCAGAACCTTAAGACCCTGACAGACCATTAAGACCCTTACGCAGACCATGAAGACCCTGTCAGACCATTAAGACTGTGACGCAGACCATTAAGACCCCGACATGGGCGTGGCCTGTGACTTAAATCACCACAGTTCATCGACGAAATATTTGACAAATATCTACAGGATTTCATGACTGTAGAAGAAAAAGGTCAGAAAACATGTCTGTCCAAAGTCTGCATTTTCAGTTAATTGATATGGCTCCCCCTATCTCCCGATATGGATACAATTTGGATGGGTTCATCTTGACTCATGTGCCTTTGACCACCAAGTTTGATGATGATTGGTTAAAGTTCACCTTGCCTTTTGGCATTAAGTTAATTTGACACGATTTTGAGCCTCTGGCGGCCATTTTGTTTTGTCGATCAACTTAATTTTACTTGAGCAGTTGTAACTTTGGTCCCCAACAGCCACTAAGTTGGTCCCACTCAAATCAAATATTTCGTCGATGAACTGTGGTGATTTAAGTCACAGGCCACGCCCATTTCGATGCCACGCTCTAATTGGAAATATGTGGACTTCATCTTGTTTGGAATTTGATTCTGAACAACTTTTGCATTGGACTCAAGATCCTAGGAGTCCATTTTGATGTTGATATAAGCCTTTAAGTCTTTATGCGTTTTAAACCACACCCTTTATAGAAGTCAATGGCTCCTGGGTATTTTAATCTTCATTGTACAGACTTCGCTTTATGTCAGATTGAAGACGTTGGTCCATAGATGATACGTGCTAAAGGATTTTTGTCTAAGTGAAAGACCTAGGATCCAAGTTCAAGATAGTTGTAAATCTTTCCAAATAAAGTCTTAGTTTCTTGGGGCCTATTTGTTCACCATGAGGATATGCATGTGTAAACAAAGTTTCATGACTCTAAGTCAAAGCGGTTATGAGATATGTTTGTTCAAAGTTTGCATTTTTGGACTGTTGCTATAGCGCCACCTTTGGGCCTATCAGTGTAATTTTTGCTCTCTGTTAATTTTGAGTCAGCCTCTACAGCTGTAGTAAGTTTCATAAAAAGCGTGCGAGCGGTTTAGGCTGTGTAAGTAAAACGTGGCGGAATAATAATAATAATAGAACTAATAACCCTAACCCAACAATGTTAGGAGTTTTGGGGAAAACTGATGTATCTGGATAATCAGCATGTTCTAGAGTTTCTAGCGGTATAGATATAGATAAAAACACTAACAATTACAATAGGTTGCCTTCGCCCTTTGTGCTTGGCACCCTAATAACGTTATAATTCATATTTGTATGTCGTTTTCCCCGGATAATGACAGAGATAACTGGCAAAGACAAACTTAGGTGGACCGACGGAGAGATAGACGGACGGACTGATAGACAAACTGACCAATAAACAGACAGACAGACAGACAGACAGACAGACGGACAGACAGACGGACAGACAGACAGACAGACAGACAGACAGACAGAACAATAGACAGACAGACAGACAGACAGACAGACAGACAGACAGACAGAACAATAGACAGACAGACAGACAGACAGACAGACAGACAGAACAATAGACAGACAGACAGACAGACAGACAGACAGACAGACAGACAGACAGACAGACAGACAGACAGACAGACAGAACAATAGACAGACAGACAGACAGAACAATAGACAGACAGACAGACAGAACAATAGACAGACAGACAGACATAACAATCGATAAACGGACAGACTGACAGAAAGACCACTAAACAGACAGACGGAACAACAGACAGACAGACAAACCCACAGAGGTACAGCGACAGGCTGATAATGTTCCGGATTTGGAACCGAGCGAGAAACAAAACACTTAACAAATAAAACTAAAGTTATTGCAATGACTGATGAGTGTGACCTCACGATGGCCGTCCCACCAGCCACACCCTCATGTATTGGTTCCTCAAAGGTTGCTACCGCTCAGCGACATCCATCACACCCCTAGTCCCCCCCACCCTCCTCTCACAAGTACCTCGCTGAAATGGCTTCTCAGGCCACCTCCTGCCAGCCTCAACTCTGAATGCAAAGTTTACCAAAGCAAGGGCTGATGCTGATTCTCTCTCTCTCTCTCTCTCTCTCTCTCTCTCTCTCTCTCTCTCTCTCCCTCCCTTCCCTCTCTCTCTCCCTGTCTCTCTCTCTCCCTCCCCTCTCTCTCTCTCTCCCTCTTCGCTCTCTCTCTCCCTCCCCTCTCTCTCTCTCCCTTCCCTGTCTCTCTCTCTCCCTCCCCTCTCTCTCTCTCCCTCCCCTCCCTCTCTCTCTCTCTCTCTCCCTCCCCTGTCTCTCTCTCTCCCTCCCATGCAGATCTATGACTACTGGCTCCAAGACATGTACCTGACCAACCGAGTGGCTCTGCCCGTGAACTCCAACCCTGCCATGGTCTTTCCCAAACAGGCCTTCCGAGATCGGAAAGACGCCCTCAGGTATCGTCAGTGCTATTCCAACACGTTCTGGAATCCTCGGATCTGTGAATGTGGTGCCTTTTTCTGTCCTTCTTTCCTTGCCTGGGAAAGTGGTTATGGTGGGAACATTTCCTGAAAAAACTTAACGTTCATTATCCAAATCAGCCAGCATAATCTAGCAAAATTGTCTATTTTGGTGTTATGAAGAACACCAATATGCATACAGATTATTTCCCAATGTTTTTTTTCCCACTTCATCCTTTTATAAACTTGAATTCTGTCTCCCACAATCATATTCAGATGCTCCTTCATGGTTACAAAGTATATTTTCGAGGGTTTAAGACAGTCCATTACAGTCTCAGAAATATATTAGTACATGCCATCCTACCCAACATGTACAGTTCCCTGTAATAACAAAGGCAATGTGGGTGGTTCATGAAGCTCAGACATATCCTTTACACAAACTTTGTTTGATAAAAACAAAGCCTTAAGCTATTGTTTATTCCCTCACAACTTTCTCCACGGACTCGAGTCCAGGTTTTATTTTCACTCCTAAAAGGTTTTTTACAGAAGTTATGCAGTTTATCGTACCTGGCATCTATAGGAGGAGAGGTTTCTGTCAACAGAAGGGTCTGTCAAGGAGGCATTGCAACCCCAACTACACATTGTAACCTTGGATATGGGAAGAAGAATCTTAGAGATATAATTGACCATGTCTAAGAGATATAATGACATTAGAGTATCATTTCCCCTATCTTAGAGATATAATTTCCCCTATCTTAGAGTACAATTTACCCTGTCTAAGAGATTAAACCATGAATTGAAGGACGTCCAAATGACTGAAGAGTTCTAGTGCTGGTGGAACGAGGGGTTTGTTGTCATAGATCAGAGCCCCTGATATGTAGCTGCCTTCCCCTCTGCCTCTCATTCGATGATCTGTGGCCCGACCAGAACGTCTGCGGGCGCACCGGCCGCACCGGCGCATAGCGGCAGTCCCCTCAGCCCCGTTATTCACCGTTAGCATCTGTCAGTTCGCCCCACGCTAAGTGAATGTTTCCAGAGCGCCGCGGGCAGCTGGTGATACCCTGACAGCGCCACTTAGCGGGCTGGCAGTTACGGAGCAGTGGCTCTCTGCGTGGAGCGCTCCGGCGGACCGTCGTTTAGGTGGGGAGGGGGGGTTGTCCCGGGGGGGGGGGGGGGGTATTGACCCGGCCCGGGCGTAATGGGAAGAGACAGATGACGCACAAACCAGGGTCTGACAGGGCTCTGGGTTTGTCTGCTCGGGCACGCCTCCTCCTCCTCCTCCTCCTCCTCCTCTTCCTCTTCTTCCTCCTCCTCCTCCTCTTCCTCCTCCTCACGGACACACTCCTTGCTCACACACAGACACACTACCGAACTCACATTGATGCGCGCGTGCACACTTACATACACACATGGATGCATGCTAACATACACACAAACACATGGATGCACTCAAACATACACACACGGATGCAAACAAACACACGCACACACACACATGGATGCAAACAAACACACACACACACAAACCCACACACATGGATGCACACAAACACACACCCACACACCTGGATGAATGCAAACACACACACACACACACACACACACATGGATGCATGCAAACACACACACATCCACACGCCCACACAGACACACACTCAAACACTGATATGCAGGCAAACATACACACAGACACACACACACACACTCAAACACATATACAAGAATGCTGTCCTCCGCAGCTCTGTAATTGACTCCAATGTGATTACTGCTGCGGCTCCTCCAGCAGATAAGACCTTACGCAATCAGATCCACGTCCACAGCAGCCACAGACAGTTTACATGCTCCTGTTCAATGTCTCATTCAGGCTTCCCCCCTCGTATGAGGTACAACGTATTTGTATGGTGCCGAAGTTTAGCACACGCCCTCTTTTCTGACTTTGTGTCCTTCTTTTGCCAGATTCGCTGCTCATCTCGTCACGGGG
Organism: Gadus chalcogrammus; assembly: GCF_026213295.1. Lineage (NCBI taxonomy): Eukaryota > Metazoa > Chordata > Actinopteri > Gadiformes > Gadidae > Gadus > Gadus chalcogrammus. The sequence goes on from NC_079429.1 coordinate 2,791,686, forward strand.
GTGTTGGAGTACAAGTCTCTCATTGACACGTAAGTTTACCCCCCCCCCCCCCGGCTCTCGGTACAGCTTGACTTCCTGTTCAGGTTCAGTACAGCTGCCGCCTTTTCTGCTCCTATTTCCTCTCCAGTCAACCGGTTTTCGTTGATGTGGCTTTTGGACACAAAATGCAATATAAAGATTTATTTATCGTACACAAGCCATGTTGATCCCACACGTCACATGTTTATCCCCCTCTTGAAAGTGAAGGGAGCGAGAGAAGTACGATCCATGTTTTCTTTGCTGCTCCACCGACGTGGAGTTCAGCTTTTTCTCGGCTCAGAGGTCACACCTCTCGGTTGTGCTCATGAGGAATATGTCGCTCCACTGGTAGAGCAAGGCTTCGACACTGTCAGATTCACACAGGGCCCAATCACACGCTGATAATGTATGCATCGACACATCAGCATTGTCCAAACGGATGACTGGGAATGGCCAATTTTTTCAAAGACCGGACCTTGGTCGGCATTGGCTCAGGAGGTAGAACGGGTTGACTGCCTATCAGAAGATGGCCAGTTCAGCCCCCGCTCCATCTAGCTGAGTGTCGAGGTGTCCCCGAGCAAGACACCTAACCCTAACTGCTTGACTGACTGCGCCGTCGGTGTGTGGACGTGTGAACGGGTGAATGTTTGCAATAATTGTAAAGCGCTTTGAGTGGCCACTGGTTGGAACGGCGCAACATAAATGCAGTCCATCTCCGATGTGCTGCGTGTCTCTGACGGTCTGGTCGTACCGGGGCCCTCTCAGACAGGCGCTGGCCGTGGACTACGCCCGGGGCCAGCTGGCCGGCACCCCGCTGTGCATGCAGCAGTACAGCCGCATGTTCACCTACTACCGCCGGCCGGGTCACACGACCGACACCCAGATCGAGAGCCCCGCCGCCGCCGCGGCCTCGGAGCCGGAGCACATCATCGTGGCGTGTAAAAACCAGGTGAGGGCTCAGGATGTGTGCATGTGACTCCTAGGGGTCAGGGGTTCAAAAGCATCCGGAACATATAGAGTGTGGTTTCTAAAAAAGCACTGCATGTCAACTATAGTATAAAGATAAATGTTATAAGGAATAGTCATAAGAGAAGGAAGTTGGCCTGCTTATAAATAATTCTGCATCTAATTAATCTGTTGGATCTTACAGAGGTAAAAACAGATAACAAAATCCGTGCTGATTAATTATCCCAATGACTGAATGAGTTTCCCCGATCAATATCTTATGAAATGTGTTAAATATTCCCTCCTCTCCCTAGTTCTTTGTGTTGGACATAGTCTCCAACCTAAAGAGGCTGAACGAGATGGACATCTTGTCCCAGCTTGAGAAGATCGTGTCCATGGCAGAGAGATCTCAGGACAGGCTTCCCCCCTTCGGCCTCTTCACCTCCGATGGCAGGAAGGAATGGGCTCAAGCCAGGGACGAACTCATTAAAGGTCTCCACCATCACACATAAATGTCCCACTAAACTGTTATAGATTATCATAATGATAATAAAAAAGCAATATTGTGCTCATTAGCCACGCATGAACATAAGGGTCAAGATGGGGTTGGCTTGGCTCAGGAGGTAGAGCGGGTTAACTTGTAACCGGAAGGTTGCTAGTTCGATCCCGGGCTCGTGTTGAGGTGTCCTTCAGCAAGACACCTCACCCTCACTGCTCCTGACGGTTGACTCCGCCGTCAGTGTGCGTGTGAACCGTTGTAAATGGCTTTGGATAGATGCCTATCCATGTGTCCAAATGTGAATCAACACGGCCAGTCGCTCGGACCCCCCGCTCCACAGCTAGTCTCATGAGGACCTCCTGTCCCTCTGGTTCAGACCCGACCAACAGGGCGTCCCTGGCGCTGATGGAGAGCTGTGTGTGCGTGGTGTGTCTGGACGAGCCCACCAAGCTGGAGCCCAGCGACACCAACCGGGCCCTGCTGCTGCTCCACGGAGGGGGCCGCGACATGAACGGCGGCAACCGCTGGTACGACAAGTCCATGCAGGTAGGGGCCAGCGAAGAACCCTCAGAACGACAGAACAGGACAGGCCTTCTTCGCCTGCTGGCCATCTTGGTTCTAAATCTAAACGCTAGCTGGGTGGTGCTTTGAACCAAAATGGCCTCCAATGGGAAACTGAATGTGAAGTGCAGAACTGCATTTAGTTCCCCCCCCACCCAAAGAAAGATGGAGTCAAGATGAGGGAACTGAATGGGAAACGTGGAACTCTGCATTCAGTTCCCTCGACCCAACAAACGTTAAGAACCAAGATGGAGCCAAGAGGGCCGCTCGCTTATTGAGGCCCTTAGAGCAGGGATGCAGGGACGCATTGCTTTGCTCTTACACAGATATATGCCCTCCCAGTATGTGGTAGGAATGGACGGCGTGTGCGGCGTGCTGTGTGAGCACTCGCCCTTCGAGGGCATCGTGATGGTGCAGAGCTCAGAATACCTGCTGAAGTACATGTAAGTTCTGCACGCATCGGAGAATGAAGATGATTCCAGCGATGCAAAGATCGACGTGTCCGAAATGTGCTCGTGTGTTGTTTTGATTAGGACAAGGAGCCCCTCCAAGATGGCGAGGTCACTCAGCGTGACGGATCTTTCTCCACCGAGGAGGCTGCCCTGGAAGTCCAATCCTCACATCCAGGCTCTCCTATCAGGCTCTTCAGATAGACTTCAGAGGCAAGGAATACACTGCTTCACAGACCTAACCCAACTCACATCAAGTACTACACTACTGAACAGACCTAACTTAACTTATTTCACGGAGTCAGCAGCCCGAGACTAATCAGACAACCCGGACTTAAGCCTTTCCGACAATGTAGAAATGATAAAACACCACACAAAAACAAACCATGACTTATGGTGATACACAATATTTGTCTGCAAGTTATTTATTTTCCAACGTCTTTTTTCATCACTCCAGGCTAGTCGCTAACCTTGATATGGACGGCTACAAGTTCAAATTCTACGGGAAAGAATTCATCAAGAAGCAGAGGATGAGTCCAGATGCTTACATACAGGTGGCGTTACAACTGGCCTTCTACAGGTACAAACACACCGTCACACAAAGACTGTACTCCTCAAGGTGCCCTCAAGGGGTCGGTTTAGTTCAGGAGGTAGAGCGGGTTGACTGGCAACCAGAGGGTTGCTGTGTTGAGGTGTCCCTGAGCAAGACACCTAACCCTAACTGTTCCCAACATCGCCTTGCATGGTTGACTCTGCCGTCGGTGGGTGAATGTGTGCATTAACCGGCGTAAGTCGTTTTGGATAAAAGCTTCTGCTAAATGCCGTAAATGTAAATCATTAATCAGGGTGAAGTTAACAGGCTTTATGGTCTTTTCAGATGCAACGGCCGGCTTGTCTCCACCTACGAGAGCGCCTCCATCCGCCGCTTCCAGGAGGGCCGCGTGGACAACATCCGCTCTGCCACCCCCGAGGCACTGGCCTTCGTGAAGTCCATGACGGATGAAAAGCCGGCTCTCAGTGTGAGTCACTGTTCTCACTTTGGCCTTAATAACAGAGCCTCACTCCATCTTACCGTTCGCCGTGTCTGCCTAAATGATTCAGCCACCTCCTCCCCTAACCTTTGGCGATTGAAAACGAGCATGGGTCCCCATTAGCAGAACAGGGGGCTTTTCAGCGGGTTTTTACGCCTGGAGTACACAGCATCTCTTCAAAGGCGCACCGCACTGATACGTTCGGTTTGTTTATCCTTTTGTCCTCTGACTTGTTTCAGGATTCGGAAAGGATGAAAAGACTGCGGGATGCCATAAAGGCCCAGACTGACTACACGATTGCAGTGAGTGAGCTCCGTTAGATAATGTTACTTCTCCATGACTTCAATAACATGACATCGTATCACACCGCTAACAGTTCAGCCTCAATTGTTTGTTTGGAAGGCCATCACAGGGATGGCCATAGACAATCATCTCCTGGGGCTTCGTGAGATGGCCAAGGAGCTCAAGATGGAGCAGCCGGATATCTTCTCTGATGAGACGTACCGGGCCAGCAACCAGTTTATCCTCTCCACCAGTCAGGTGACTTGCTGTGATCCCATGATCATATTTGGTTTTTTTAGTTGTTGGGGGGGGGGATTGTGCCACCCAGCACAATCTAACAAAGTAGCACTGCTTGCCCTGCGCAAGAGCAAAACAAAACACTCCCAGGAAAATAAAATGCACATAAAGCAGCTGGCACATGCCTAAAGTCCAACCGTCCAGAATAAGCCAGTCTGCCCCTCAGCTCTTTTCATAGTTGCCGGTTGAAGTTCTGGTCATGCCCAAAGGACACTATCTAAGAACACATGCTGTGTCCGTCAATGTTTTCTTGTGTCGCAGCTTGTTAGAATCCTGGTTAGAGATCCTCAGGTCCTTCCCCCATTCCCCAAACCCTAACGAACGCTGTGACCCCCACCCCTCCCTCCCAGGTCTCCACGGTGATGGAGATGTTCTGCTGCTACGGCCCCGTGGTGCCCAACGGCTACGGGGCCTGTTACAACCCCCAGGCCAACCACATCGTCTTCTGCGTGTCCAGCTTCCGGGAGAGCACCGAGACCTGCTCGGCGGTGTTCACCAAGGCACTGGAGCAGGGTCTGCTGGAGATCAGGGACCTGTGCCATAGAAGTGGTGCTGCTGCCGCCGCCGCCGCCGCTGCTGCCCCCACACCACCGCCACCGCCCCCACCACCGCCGCCACCCCCCCGGGGTCCAGGGGGACGGGACGCAGCCCGGCCCTCGCTCAGGGGGGCAAAGCCTCAGGGAAATGAGCGTAGTGAGAGTGGTCCCTCAAGATTGACCCGTTTGTTTTTAAAATGCTCCAGCTTACAGGTCTGGATTTGAGGGTAGGCACGTTTTGAGGGACTCGATCCAGAGATCCAGAACTGGATCAAAGGTACTTCGACCAATCACGACAGTGTTCATGAAAGCACATTCCCTCCCGGTGATATAACCGAGGCAAGTGACTTTAATGCATAGCCTGAGATAGTTTTGTGATTGATCGAGATAGTGAACTAAAGTCCAGACGTGTAGACTGGAACATTTAAAGAAATCCTGCTGCCACTCGTCTGTTCTGAGCGACCAAATAGAGGTAGACACTGCCCTGACCGGTGCTCCACTCCTCTCAGCAATCCTAGCCGTAGTTTTAGACTCACCAGTGTGGTCGTGTGCGTATTATCTGTGCAATCATGTGTGATGAACACATAACCTCAAAGTGTAAAATGCAAAGCCTTAAAAATCTCAAATTATATAGATATATATATGTTATTTATGTGTACATAAAGTATAATTACATTGTATGTAGTGCTAGGTGGACCTAGGTAGACCAAGGTAGATCTATAGGGGCTTCACACTGCTCTCTCCTTAGCCCCAGATAGGCTAACGTTAGAGCCAAGGCTAAGATAGCCCAACTTCACCCACGTTTCTGCTGGCTCAGAGGTAAGTGCCCTGGTTTTGATTGATACCGATTTCAGATCCGTGTTTTAAGCTATTTTTTTGGACTTAGCGGCGAAAGCCGAGAAATTATTTTTACCATTGTGTGAAAGCCCCAATGTAGACCTATGTAGATCTTGGTGGATCTAGGTGGATCTAGGCCGATCTAGGTGGATCTAGAAGGATCTAGGAGGATAGTTAGACATAGGTGGTTCTAGGTACACCTAGGTGGATCTTGGTGGATCTAAGTAGATCTAGGTGGATCTATGTACACCTTGGTGGATGTAGGTAGATCTAGGTGGCTCTAGCTAGATCTAGGTAGATCTAGGTGGTGCTAGGTGGGTCTAGGTAGTCCTAGACGGATCTAGGACAGACATTGTGTCCAGGGCTGATCTGGCAAAGCCCGGCAGACTGAGCCCGCGCGGCTCAGCTGCTGCCGTTAGGAATCTAAAGCCATGGCTGCTTTCTAACCACTGATGCTGATTCCACGGTCACCGCCTCCGCCAGGGGGGGGGATGAGCCCAGCTATATCGGTGTGTACGCTGTCTGTGACACGGGTTAAAATGTGTTGTCTATTCCATATCCAGGAAGTGCAATATATATATATATGGATGTATATCTATGCATATTTGTCGCGTGTCAAATGTATCGTCATTCGTCATGCCGTGTTCTGTTCCGTGTTGTTGACTGATGTGTTGGTTTAGGCTGGATAGAGGTAGCCTCGGATGTTATGGTAGACGTTATCCCTCTGTTACAGCTTCTACACATCCAGAGTGGGCGTTCAGGCAGACTGAGGGGTGGCGGGGTAAACTATGAGGGGGTTGCGTCTGCAAACGGCCACTGACGGGTTTAGTTCGAAGAGAATGATTCGTAATAGATTACCGATCCTATGTAAATGTCAATCACGCGGGGTATCTTGCGATATTATATGTATTTTTCTCTAAATGAATATCCTGTAATCCGAGCAATAGTGTGCATTAGGAACAGTATTCGTTTTATGTCAGAATACAGTGGGGGGGCTGGGAGAGGCAAACCACTGTGTCTTTGTTTTACTGGGGATTCACACTAGTGTGTGTCACACTTAGAGGTAGAGCTTAAATAGTAATTAAATTAGTATATTATATTTTTTACTGTGGATGTGTGTAATAATTACACCGCTGATATAACAAGGATATATTTGCAATTGAAAAAATAATATATTAGATCCACGCATGCCATGGTGGGTGAAGACATTGAATTGAATTTGTGTTGATCTGTATTTTTAATATAAAAACATGTGTTATTCTCAGTGTAACATAACGTCATGCATGCTGCTTTGGCCAGCCCAGATCTCTCTTCATGTTGTGTTGTTCCTGGCTATTGACGATACAGAAGGCAGGACACAGGCCACAACGTGGTCAGATCACGCTTTCTTTTCGTGATGTAGACGTCGAGAATGTGAAAGTTTGAGGGCGACTAGAAAGTCAATGTTAAAACAGATCAAGGATCTATATTATAGGGGCAACATTAGGAAAGATCCAAAAGCCTTGCCTTAAATGTTAGACGTTTTTATCTTTCAATACATTATTTATTAAATAAATAACTGGAACTGAGCCCAAGAGAAGATGCTCATCTCGAACACTGTGATGCTTTGTGAAGTTTGTCCTTCACCTCTCTGTGTGACGCATAATAATGCAGAATATGAATGTACTCATTCTGTTTGTCAGACGCTGTCCCTCTTGTAAACATGGTCCAGTGAGAAGCTGTGTGGTATTATGATCATGATGCACTTGTGAATGCTTCGTAAACTGACCTCAATATGCTTAGCATGACGAAAAAATAGGAAAATATTATTTTTTTAGGCTGAAAGTTTATTTTTATCCACATAAATTATATCATCTAATTCTGCTTGCTGTTTAGTTTATCTGTTTGTCCGAAGAGTCACATGTTGTAATGTCCTGTCATAATGGATATAAATGAAATAAAACGGCAACAATCAGACTTTGTTTTTTGTCATTTTGTCTATTTTTCAATCATGCATTTTAAATAATGCTGGAACACGATGGAACGATGGAACAGACTGCGTCAAATGATAACTCAAATGTTGGAGAAGTAGAGAGACCAGATTGCACGTTTTAAAAGACATCAACAGATAAACCAAATGTCCTTTTCAATCAATCCACAACCCAAATGTACTCAAACTGTGCAACATTATAGTGCTTAGTGTGACGTAGTCAAGCTCCAATGAAAAAAACTGGTGTCATCATGCACAACGATGGTACGGCCAACCTTGTTCTCAATAGGCTGTCTGGACAGCGACCGCTGGAAAGGACTCCACAGATGGACACTTTTGTCACATTGGTTCCAGGATTTAGGGACAGACCCAAACTCTCCTCCCCACTGGAACCAAGGCCAGCCTGCCCAACAATTGTCCCCTCCCCCCCCCAAAATCCATCCCTCAGCCAGCACTCAAACAATCAGCAAACCTCTTTGTGAAAGACTAAACTCCCGCCAAACCTTTTCACAGCCGACCCAAACGGCAAACTGCTTCCAGGTGCTTCTGTTCAACTCGGCCGGACCCAGGCGGTCATTGATGAAGGAGGGGAGTTGGGTTGAAAGTGGGTTGGGGGGGGGGGGCCAGGGGCCTGAGAAGCAGCGGTTGACAGGCCCGCAACCCTTGATGGACGACGGGGAGGACATCAGCGCTAACAGGAGAGAGAGAGAGAGAGAGAGAGAGAGAGAGAGAGAGAGAGAGAGAGAGAGAGAGAGAGAGAGAGAGAGAGAGAGAGACAGAGAGAGAGAAAAAATCTAGCTAACCTCACTATCGGTCTGGCTTAGTAGCAAGCGATCTATATTTGAATAAAAACTGACATAACTAACTGAAGGTCCCTCAACCCCGTCTCAGACTGGCTTCCAACGTCACGCAGACAGAGGTTGGCTCTCCTGGTTGACCCTGGTGTCTGCCTGTCAGTGACAGCAAGTAACAAGAAATGCTTGGTTCTATGGTTAAATCAAAGAAAATCTTTGCAAAGTATACTATAGGAAACCACTAATTTGGGTAAAACGTAATTGATTTCAGCGGGGTAAATCCAACAATATAAATGATTATAAATGAAAATGTTCATTATCAACCCATCGGATAATGCAGCTGGGGTTAATGCCTAGTGGATACTGGGGTCTACTGATCAGAAGACAGTCGATAGTAATACTGGGTTTGATACTAATCAATGACGCAGTAAGACTTGTGGCAGTAGCACACAGCAGACCACCCACAGAAAATACGTTCCACTCATCGCAAATCCTCTGCTAAATCATCCGCTCTAATTGAACATCATCTAATGCTTAAGGAAGTGACAGGTAAGCCTACACCACAAGCGTCTGAAGTCGCTCCGCAACCAATTAGTGTCAGTGAGGCTGCCTCCGTGTAGCGCCCCTCTACAGACTTTATGCGCTGATGTGACAGAGAAGGGACCGTACTGAGGTGCCGCCGCCCGCTTTGAAACCGAAATTGAGCTTTTTCCTCGAAAAAACGGATGAGCAAAACACACACCTGCTGTCTGGGTTTCAGGTATTGAGACACCGACAATTTAAAGGAAATTCTGAACAAAAATCCCCAGTCACCGTCATTCTTAAAAATCGTTCAATTAAGGCCGGGGCCTGTAGCCGTCTGGTCGCCCCTCGCAAAGGGATTCTGATAATGACCCTTCTGGCATTTATGAGAGAAGTGCTCCCTGGGAAGAAGTTCCACTTCACACGCCATCTTGGGGCCTAATTGGCCAAGAAGCAGGGCCCCATTAAGGAATAGCTGGCAATATGGTGGTTCATACCCAGCGCAGAGGGCTGGGCTATCCCTTCAAACATTTTCAAATAAAAAAGTTATATTATATATAAAAAAAATAAATGGAAACGGATTGGTATGACAGCACCTCTTACGCACTTTTAAATGCCGATATTTAAAAATAAAGAGCCCTGGTTAAATTGACAGCTGAAATCAATTGATGGCTATTCATGGCGACGGTAATGGCAGAGCATTCACGGAAGATGAGGACCATTATGAGATGATAGACGAAGATACGATAGACGAAGTCTGGATATTTACAAGTGGCTGCTTTTTTATATTAATTGCCCTGAAGTAATATATTAATACTCCTAGGCAACTGCTGCTGTTCTCCTCCACTCATCAATAAACATCTGCTCATCGCGGATCCGCACGTGAAATACAAGGGCAAGAAACCGAGGTTCGCTGTGGAGAGAAGTCACGGAGTAATTGCGTACAGCTGCGACGGAGCGGCGCGCTTAAAAACACTTTCCCCGCACGCGGTCGTCGCCTCCTCCACGGTTTTGACGGGTTTTAATGAGGGCTGAGCACGGTCGACAAGTTGGCACCTACTCATCTCCGAGCGAGCGAGCGCGCACCGGCGCCGACTCCAATTTCTTTTCTCGTTGTATTACTCCTCGCACGGCGCAGGCGTTCATCCTGCCGAGGTATACGGCGTCGATAATCCCTCCGCGCTACTGTAACCGTGGAGGCTAAGCGGTGTTGGCGACGCGTGATTCATTCTTGTTATTGGGGAGGGGAGTGGGGATCGATAACCAATTGGGAGATGACTTGTGGTCGTGTGTTGGATTCTACGTCGCCAGGCCTGGTGGAGAAGTGCAGTGTAAATCTTGAGGTGGTGGTGGGTGGAGGTGGTGGTGGTGTTGGAGGTGGTGGTGGTGGAGGTTGAAGTGGTGGTGGAGGAGTGGTGGTGGTGGAGGAGGTGGTGGTGGTGGAGGTGGTGGTGGTGGTGGAGGAGGTGGAGGAGGTGGTGGTGGTGGTGGTGCCGGGCGGGGGCTGCCTGTGGCCCAGCACCACAGAGTGATTTATGCCTCCGTGCTCGGATAGGGGGCGGCGGGAGTGTCCGGTTTTTGTCAGGGGGGCTCTAATTGAAGTGGTCACGCAGCGTTCCTGTCTCTGCGTGTGCGTGTGCGCGTGCGTGTGTGGTGAGGACGTGGTCCCCGCCAGCCGCAGGGCTCCGTGTGTCACTGGCGTAGGAAAGGGGGTCTGTCTGCAACACGCAGTCTGATCGACCCACAGTCCTGGGCAAGGAAGTTAGGTCACAGAACTTGAGAGTTGCGATACGCGTAGTATCGTCAGAGCTCAAGAAAGACAAGCATAGAGGAGTGAAACACAGAGCATGGTACATTTGTGTATTGTATATATGTTTCAAGCACTTTGGGATAGTTTGAGGAAAAGTGCTGTAGAAAGTGGGCTGTATTTCTTGTTTTAGTATGACACGTCGTTCACCTAAATTATATTTCGATCTGCTTAATTATGGCCAACACTTGGTCGAGTCCCTTTGTGTGACTAGTGGGTGTTCAGACCCCGCACTGGTTGATTATTAGTGTGACCAGCGGGGGACGTGGGGCACTCTTCGTGTGTAGGACTGATGAGGTCAGAGTAGACCTCAGGGGGGGCGGGACTGTGTGAAGGACAAGTGGTACTCTGTCTGCTGATTGGTTGGTTTGTGTGTGGAGAGGGGCACAAACAATGCAACTCGAATGGTCTGCTTTGCAAAAGGTCTCCGGCCTAGACCAGCTCATCATCACCCTCCCCCTCCTCATCGTGCCCACACCCTCCCCCCTGAACACTCTCAAAGCGAAGGGGGAGAAGGAGGAGCAGGAGCAGGAATGAGACAAAAGGAGGCAAGAGGAACCAAGTCACGCGAAGAAGTTCCGAGAGTAACCTCTTGTGTCAGGCTGGGCGGTCTTCTGGCCCGGAGTCGACCGTCCGCAGGAAGATTTCCCGAGAAGAGACAGCGTCTCCAACGCTCCTCTCCACATCGCTGTCCCAAACGGGACGTCTCCGAGATGAGGAGCGAAGGCCCCGCTTTGAACGAGAGCCGAACATAACGTGAATCTGAGAGGACAGCAGAGAGAGAGAGAGAAACACACACACAGACGGACAGACAGAGACGGAGATGTGGGGGCATGCATAAACGAGGCAGGTGCTCACCCAACCCCCTCCCACAGGCCTCGTGGGTTCCCCGGGTCAACGTGACACGTCACACGCAAACACAGATCTGTGGCGAGGCCGTGAGCCCCGAAGGACGCCCCGCCAGGAGAGGGACAGGATGAGTGAAAACAGTCAACACGCGCCCGCATAAAGACGCTGGGTTTAATAAGAATGAAGGAGGAGGGGGGGCTATAGCGTGTGAACCTAAATGCAAACGATGCATACAGTTCATACTTTCTGCTGAGGCGCCTCTTCCATCGGACCCCAGAGATTTGTCCTGATGTCAGGCCAGATGTGAGCTGGGGGGATGGGGATAGAGAAGAGTGATAAGGGGGCATTTTATTATTGTGCTCCAGAGAGAGAGAGAAAAAGAAAGAGAAAGAGAGAGAAAGAGAAAGAGAAAGAGAGAGAGAGAGAGAGAGAGCGCATCAGTCTCCAGTTAGACCTCAAGACTCAGACGACACGCAATAGAGCGCTGTGGCTCGCTCGCCCTCTTCTTTCTCGGCCAATTACAGTGCTCCGTAAAGAGAGAGCGAGAGAGTGCCCAACCGGCCGACTCTCTCCCACAAACACAATACAAAGACGAGAGGGGAATGTCTGTGGTTTGTAACTTTAGAAATATATGGCTTGACTGTTTTGCTTTGGGTCCAACTTTTTGGAGTTTGGAGCAGTGGATCAGGACATGAACTACTTAGCATAATGAGAGCCACCTTTGTCATTTATTTTACCAACCGTGTTAACAAGAAGTATCATGCGTTACATAATTTAACATTAACTTATAGCTCTTCTTCTGTATTTAGGCCAGAACCGAATGAGGTAAGTATTGATCGATGTAGCAAACCTCACATTGTTGGTCTGTAAACCAATAAAAAATAAAAAACGTTTTTCAAATGTGTGTTTTTCTCTCTTCCTAGAATCGAACTTAGAACCTCATTTACTTTTAAAACAAACTTGGAAAAATTCAATAATTGCCTTTTAATTCAACACCCACAAAACCCGTCTCTAACCCTATGACCATGGTGTCCAGAGGCGCGTCTCTCTGGGGGTCTCCTCCTCCGTGGCCCCCGTCCCTGGGAGCGGTGTGGTTCTCTCCGGCGGGGGCCAGCCGCTGTACCCGTGAGAGGAGGGCTGATAGGGTAACGGATCGTCTTAAGGAGCGCCCTGGGGGCTGCGAACGAGGGACCGCATCATCATCCGCACGGCGGAGGAGAAGGAGGAGGAGTGTCCTCTGAATCACCCCGTTACCACGGTGAGCACAGCGCCGCTACCACCCCCCCCCCCCCCCGGGAGGGCCGTGGCGACGGGCCCTTTATGGGCGTTTGGGTAATTGAACAGCGGGGCGCCACAAAGAGGGTCGATCGGTTAAAGACGCCCAGACACACTGGAGGGAGACGGGGGGGACGGGGGACGGGAGACGCGATATCTGCTCTCTCTCTCTCTCTCTCTCTCTCTCTCTCTCTCTCTCTCTCTCTCTCTCTCTCTCTCTCTCTCTCTCTCTCCTCTCTCTCTCTCTCTCTCTCTCTCTCTCTCCTCTCTCTCTCTCTCTCTCTCTCTCTCTCCTCTCTCTCTCTCCTCTCTCTCTCTCTCTCTCTCTCTCTCTCTCTTCCCCCCCCCCCTCCTTCAGTCCGTTGTCTGCAGTCCTTTATTTTGTAACGTCCTGCCAAAATGACCGGTTTGGTCTGTGTGTCCGGCTGGTTCTGGATGAAACCATTGGTTTATTGGACTGGTGTACTGAGTCTCTCTGACTGGAGACTGAAGGATTCTGTCAAAGTGTGCGATACGTCCGCACGGGCTGCCTGGCGTTGGAGCGATGGAGCGATGACATCATCCTGTGAGTGTGAGTGTGTGTGTGTGTGTGTGCGTGTGTCTGCGATGGTGGTGACAGGCCTGTCGTGGTATACAGAGTCTATACTGGCCCTAAGACAGATGGCCCCTGTGGGCGCTTTGTGGCCCCTGGGAGTGAACTTGTCAGGAGAGAAGAAAGAAGGAGGAGAAAAACGATCCGATCCAGTCCCGAGGCGCGCCTCGACCGGGCGGTGTTGCTGTGTTCATCATGTCCTGAGCAGCAAACGGGGCCAGGCTCAGACATACAGCGTCTCCTGAGCAGGAGGAAATCAACACTTAACAGCCTGACAAACCTTCCGAGACGGCCACAGTACGGAACATCAATCCTGATCCTCAACGCCAGATTTAATAGTAAAAATCTAAAAGAACTGGTAAAGGTGCTGTAGTGGATATTTATTTGACCAGATGAGTGTTTAAAAGCTCTATATTCTGCCGGCCATCACTGAAAGTGTTTGGTCGGTAGCATGGCTCACTCCTTCCCTCTGCTCCGCAACAGAACTTTTATTTTCAAGCGAACAGCTTAAACGTCCCTTAACCGGACATTTTCCAAGAGATGGAGATGGAACAGGCACTGGGAGATTCTACCGACACAATGAACAATTACACAACACTAAGAACACACAACACTAGGAACACACAACAATCACACAACACTAAGAACACACAACTCTAACAAAACACAACAATCAAACAACACTAAGAACACACAACAATCACACAACAATAAGAACACACAACAATCACACAACACACACAACTCTAATAACACACAACAATCAAACAACACTAAGAACACACAGCAATCACACAACACTAAGAAAACACAACAATCACACAACACTAAGAACACACAACAATCAAACAACACTAAGAACACACAACACTAAGAACACACAGCAATCACACAGCACTACATACACACAACAATCACACAACACAGAAAAATCACACACCAAGAACACAACAGCCACCACTTGACAAGGCTTGGACTGGAGGCAGGGGGAGGAAGCGGGAGATGCAAAGGAGGTTAGGGGGTGGGTTGTGGGCGGGGGGAGTGAGAATGAGGCGGGGGGGGGCGGCGCGCTTAGCGGGAGTGGGCTGCCAGCCCGCTCCCCTCTCTGGGTGACAGCTCTGTAATGACCCAGCTCACCGGGTGCCTGGGGGTCCACTCTGCCAACGCTGCTCTGATAAGCCCCCGACAAACACACACGCACATGCCCACACACACACACACACACTGGTGCCTGCGCACACATAGACTCACACTTACACGTTCACACATATACACACAAGCGCACCCAGACATGTCTATATGCACACACACACACAGTGCAGGTTCACACGTGCGTGGGCACCCAGACAGTCTATATGCACACGCACACAAAGACGTGTCCAACACCACACACACCACACAACACACACACACACCAACCCACACCACAAACCACACACACACACAACACACACACACACACAACACACACACACCACACACACACACACACGTCCCACCCAGTTCCTGCCCCCCCCCCCCCCCTTGCTGCCCAAACGTCACAAACAGAATGGAAACGACTTTGAAGTCCTCGTACAAGTAGCACTACTTTCACTAGTCGTCGGTGGAAGTTTACTCCGCTCTGAAAGAGACTCAGACCGGTGACGTCCCCCCCCCTGCTCTAATCAGCAGCCCTCTGCCATGTGCTGGGGCCTAATCACGTTCCGAGATGATCAAGGCCCCTGCATTCGGCGAAAAAGGTCTGCTTTGAAAAATATGTGCGAGAAACATCTGTCCTGGGCAGCTGTGCAGCCCCGCGGAGACGGGCCTCCGTCTGAACTGGTGACGCAGGGCCAGCGAGTTGACACGGAGGAGACCAGCAGGCGACGACCATGCAGGGAGAAACAAGAAGGGGACCCTACTACGGCGCCCTGAGGGACCCCCATCATGACGGCCATGACAGACAACAGACACATCATGAAATATAGACGAATTGGATTCTGTATTCCATGTGTGTGTAATAAGTCCCCTGTCGTACTTTGAAATCCCCGCCAAAGGAACAGGAAGGGATCCTTTTTTTCCGGGCGGAGGTTGGCTTGGTGCGGACAGATGGCATTCTGCATCCCCGGGAAGGAGCAACAAGTGTGCAATTAACCGGCTGAGGCGCCTTCAGATCCGCTCGGAGGAGCTCTGGAGACGGCGTAGCCGAACCCACTGGCGTCTTCGCGGTTAGGCTGACCTCTGGGTCGAAACGTGCACTGGCAACCGCACCAACGCGGCGCAAGAATGATGCGTTCATGGATCATTTGCCTGGGTTAAATGTCAAAAACTGCCAATTGGTTTACCTTTGTGGTAAAAAGTGAATCTATTAAGATAATTATAGTACGTGAGGTGTTGAGTATTAATAGCCCATTGAGTTTTTATTGGTAATAAAGTATTGGTTTGCAAATAAAGTGACACAATGAAGCACTTAATTATTATTTATAATGAAGAGAACAGAACCATGTTAGAAAACCCCTTTAAGGGGTTTTATTTTGTTACATTACGCGTCTAAACCTGCGGCGATGTATGTGGCAGTGATAATCAGGTTCTTCCCCAGTCCCTATGGATTACACGTTCAGTGTCTCCACATCCTAAAGGCAGCACTTGGTTTGAACTGTAATAAATAAAAGGCTGCGGTCCATTATTCATCCGGCCTGCCTGGGTACACATCACAAGACAGGCCCGTGATGGATTGGCAATCTGATCTCAAGTCCAGAAAGAGAAAATACTTCAATCACTCGATCCTTGACCTCTGTGAGCGGCCGGTCGGTTTGGTTAAAGGCACACCTAATTTATTTTCCCTTTCAGATCAATTGTGGAAGGGAACACTTAAACTAAAGATGGCCGTCGAAGCCTGTCAACGATAAAGAATGGTTCTCACACTCGGATACCCACTCCTCCTCCTCCTCCTCCTCCTCCAACATCCTGCTTCTTGTGTTTTACAGACTCAAGGCTATTTTTGACGGGAACAAATAGAAGAGAAGCTGGTTTGAGCCGCGTCGAGAGGAACAGCCCAGAGACCAGGAACTATCTGAAGACGCACACACTGAGGACAAATACCACTCCTGCACCGCCACAGCACACACGAGGGAAACTGGAAACCTTTAGGGTCGTGTGAGCAGAGCTTCTTTCCAAAAAACACGAGCATGAGCGTCTCCCCAGAAGACGTGAGCAGGATTATAAATACAACTGTTTTCTAAAGAATGCACCGTGAGACGGCTGATGGCGCAGGATTGCAAAAACAATCCCACAATGCATTACGGGAGACTTGTATGTAAAGCTTATCTAAATTCACGTTTAGCACTACCCTTGCATGAAAGAATACAAAAATAACTATGAATTTAACAATGGTGAGCAGGTGAACATTATATTGATATAAATGTACAAATACTTTTTTAATATCATGGAAATTTGAGAGCTTAAATATGAAGTGGATTTGCAATCTTTACTTCTTTGCCTAAAATCGTGTTCATTTGCAGATGAGCGATAACAGTATAGTGTGATTGTGGATATGCTTGAGAGTGCAATAATGCATTAAGCAATAATGGACTCATTTCCATATCTACTGATGTATATATAATGGAGATATTTTGCAGTAAACAGTATATTTGAAAAAATATATTTATGCATTCATGTAATCCCTTTGACGTTAATCCAAATAAACATAAGGACATATCAGGGTTTGATGAAACTTGAAAATTAAACACGCGGCTTTAATCAGTTTCCAAGGCCGCACTGCATATCTTGTTCAGATACTACAGAGACCAAACACAAATAAACTAAAATGGTATGCAAATACAAAACAACCGGGGCCAAATTGAATTGGTACTTCGTGTGCCAATTCAAAAACAAATTCTGAAATATGGGGACTGACCTTTCAGGATAATGCCGCCGCAGAAAGAAAAAGGAATGAATTATCAGTTAATGCCAACTTGAAAGAAAGCCTGATAATAAACTGCTTGGCGATCGCTGGATATTCTCCGCACTCCGTGATTTATGCATGGAGGAAAACATGGCAACGTCAAACTGGTCATAGCACATGAATAGAGTCCTGCATTTGATGCATTCAGTTCGTAGAATCATGTTACTGATACATAGCCTGATCCATGAAACCACTATGAGAGGTCTCATTATACGATGCATAAGATTGAGAGATTTAAATAGTAGATTTAAATAGTAGCAAGAGTCTATTGGTCACATCTCTTCTAGCTCCGAAACGTATGAAACAAAACAAAAATGAAACAAAATGTATGAAAAATGTGAATCAAAATGAGGTTAAAATAACACTGACAGACTGGAGCCATTAGCAAGGAGTTCAGAAAACTGACATTTACAGCTAAATATAATTAGCAAATAGAAAGGGCTACCATCACAATGTCGATTACCTCGTCACAGAGACATATCACAGTCTGGCTCCTGTGTTGCATCCTGAAAGGTCAGATCAAGTACAGCATCAGCTCCCTAGAGAGACCATCCTGTTGGGTGACCCCGTGGGCGTCCCGTGGTGGGAGAGCCACCAAAGGCCTTTTTGAAATCAGCACGCTACAAAGAAGGACCCCTCCCACCTCCGTGGTTCAGCTTAGCCCCCAACTCTGTGGAGTTTGACAGGAGCGAGCCAATAAGAAGCCTGCATTTCACTCATTTACGTGTACGGTTCAATAGTGTGCTCCAAGGGGGAAAGCCAGGTCATCATAGTAATAAATAATGCCAGGGCCTGTACATAGCTGGACATGTCTCACAGAATAGGTTCAGGGATGAACTACCGGTAATCATTTGTTTAAATCTTGAACACGTGGACCTTACGACAATTGGCTAAAAACAGACCTACATCTATCTAAACATAAATGTAAATGAACAGTGTGTCGGACGAACAAGTCAACCCACTATGAATGAGCTCTGTCCAGCTAACTTCAGTTCAATATTTGGTTGCGTGTCCATGATTTGTACTCTCCCAACTGTCATTGTCAAGTCTACTGCTGTGTCTTACTGTTACCCTGACCCACTCTCAACACACAACCGTCAAACATGACTCACTGTACGACTTACGTTCTCAGAGACGATAATGCACACTCCAACATAACCCCCTAAAAACAACCACAACTGCCCCTATGTCACCTGCGATACCCCAGGAGAGTGACTCTAGTCGCCGACAGGTGAGACGGAGCGAGCGGCGCTGCCGTATGCTAATGAGGACGAGAGCCGTCTCAACAGGTGGAGGTGTCCCACCGTCTGAGTCTTGTCAGTGATTGGCTACAGCTCGCTCCTCTTTAGGTAATGAGGTGTCATGTACAGGTGATATTAAAGTGTGACCTTATTAAACCGCCGGGTGGAGGGGAGAGGAGATCGCGAGGGGTGGAGATGAGTGGCCAGGCGCAGGGTGGGGTCATGCTCTGACGGTAACTTCTCAGTGGGGGGGAGGGTGTCGCTCACAGCCTGCCAAACCGACAGACGGATGGACGGCCGTCAGAGGACCAACTGCGTCATTCAAGTCGGACGGAGGGAGTCCGACGGACCGAACAGTCACAGAAGTCGACGCGAAGACAAAAAAAACGTTTTTGTATGAAACAGAATTAATTTAATTATTTTATTTTAAGGCTTTGTTCACAAATGAAAGCACTCTTGGATCAAAGTACCTGGAGTAAAAACTACAGAGAAACACAAGAATAAAAATAAAAATAAAACTAACCCCCTGAAATCCATTCACTCACTCATAACATTGTTGAGCGGTAAAATCTAAGTAAATGCTTATTTTAAGGCTGAGCTCCAAAGCCCATTCCATGGAGCCCACGTCCGCACAGAGCAGAGCCGTACTGTTCCAGCGCTGACGACACAGTCTGCGCTCAAAGAGCAGCAGGAACGATCTCCCCGTAGAAGTGCTTTCCCTCTTTTCGGGGGGGGCCAGTCCACTGAGCCAACCGACTCCGCCACCACTTCTACTTTCATTTCTTCCCCCTAACTTGATTTGTGACAGCCAATTCAATTAGACAGGATATCTGTGGGTGTGAACCGAAGGGAAAATAAAAAATAAACACGGCAGACGGCAAACTCCGAAGACGGATGGCAACCTTTTGCTTCCCCGTTAAAATCACGTGCGCGTCGTTCTCGTGCGCCGAGGCCACGAGCGGCGTCGACGGCGGCGCCGGTGGAATCAACAGGAAGCTGTCGCCCGCGTACAGACTTGGCTGGAACAGCTAATCAAGCACGTCGCTCCCAGCCCCCGATTCGTATGAATGTCTGAACTGCTTCAGGGGGGGGGGGGGGGGGGGGGCGGGTCCATTTTAGGGAGGTTGTACGCCGCCACGAAATGTCATCGAATCCCGTGAATTCAGAGCGTTAAAGGCCGACCGTAATCAATACTACCGAGGTATGAAACACATTTAAAGAACGAACCGTACGACTGAAAGACCCTAACTAGGTGACGGTAGGGGGGTGTGTGTGTGTGTGTGTGGGGGTGGGTTGGGGCTGGGGGGGGTTGATTTAGTCCTGGGTATTTGGTGTGGTGGTGGTGGTGGCAGTGACTCACTGGGTCAACTGTGGGGGGAGGGGGGGGGGGGGGGGGGGGGGGGGTTTCCAAGTGGGTTGAGGACGGTGACTGTGGTGCTGGGGGAGAGGAAGGGGGAGGGGGAGAGGGAGGAGGAGAGGGGAAGGCGGGGTGTCCTAGTGGGAGGAGTCTGGCGACCGTGGTGGTGGGGGAGAGGAGGGGGAGGGGGAGGGGGAGGGGGAGGGGGAGGGGGAGGAGCCCAGGCGCTGGTAGATGAAGGCGTAGAGGCTGAGGTCAGGACGCGGGCCCCGGCAGGCTGTGCACTCGGAGCGGTAGTACTGCTGCAGCAGCCCGTACACCTCGCCTGCCACACACAGACGGACGTCGCATCAATGATCATATCAATCATATTGTTATTTATCATCAACGTAATCCTCATAATGAAACAAGCGCATTACGGTCCAACGCCAAAACGGGCTGTGATCTTTGTTTGTTTTTAGTTTTTGCAATAGTTATTGTAACAGAGCGGGAAATTAATAAGAAATAAGAAGTCGGCTGATATTGACAGGGAGAATATATTACAAACTACCACCCATTTCTTGAAAGGTGAATCTTTTTATCAACTACAGCTAACCATAGTTTGATATCATGGGGCGTGGACACGAACGACCACATGGCTACAGCGCCGCGGCTCGCTAGCAAAACAAAACCGCCACCACACGACCAGGGGGAGGAGCTACAAGCAGACGCCGGCCGGGGGAGGGGCTATCTTACCCACGCAGCTCCTCCTCTCGGTGAGGAAGGTGTGCATGTTGTGGACGTCCGTCATCAGCCTCACGTCCCTGAAGGTGAAGTAGGCCAGGTCCCGCCCCGCCTCGGCAGCGGCCAACATCTGGAGCAGAGCTGCAGGGAAGGAGTTGGAGTGAGCGAGAGAGTGAGTGATGAGTGATGGGTGAGTGAGTGATGGTTGAGTGAGTGAGTGAGTGAGTGATGAGGGGGGGGGGGGCCACACCGGTCAGACCTGCTTGGCTTTGACCTCATCGGTCTCCGGGCCCCGGAGACCGTGTGAATATTTAAAACGTGGCTAGGCGGGGCGTCGATCACCGAACACAAGGAACCCGACGGCTGCACGCTGAACAACCGCCCCGGTTTTTTTCCGCCTCGCTTTGAAGCGCGTCGTTTATAAGTAAATATTTTCCATCAATTAGAATATGTGAGTAGGCGATGTGAGCGCTGTGGGGGTTTAGAGAGGGGGTGGGGGGGGGGTTGTGTGTGCGTGTTAGGGGGGGGCTCTCTCTCCCTGGAGGCTCGTCATTAATGAGCCAGTGTCTGCTGAGTGGAGACACGCCGCGGCGTCGGCGACTAATGAGGCGCGATTAAATGTGCATGGACACTTCTTCTTCTCCTGACCAGGAAGGCACCCTTTATGACAACAGTGTAGGCGAGGACGCCAGGGAGGGAGGGGGGAGGGGGGAGGGGAGGAGGGAGGGAGGGGGGGGGGGGGGGGTATGAGTCACTGCTCGGCCCCGCCTCTAGGAGAGAAAACTCTTGGAGTAGCCGCAGCAGACCGGATCGATGGCGTTATTAATGACAAATATTAACTCCTGTCACTGGGTCGATGAGGGGGGGGGCAGGACAAATAGGCCAGAGAGGGACCAGGCTGAGGGGATGGACGGGGAGACCTTAGGCCCCAATGGACTGGGGGGCCAGGGGGGACCGAGCCACAGTCACTGGCACTTCATGTACGCACTTATTGTATGTTGCAGGTCCTGGCACTCCATGTACACACTTATTGTATGTTGCAGGTCCTGGCACTTCATGTACACACTTATTGTATGTTGTACGTCCTGGCACTTCATGTACACACTTATTGTATGTTGCAGGTCCTGGCACTTAAAAAATGTGCTGAGCATATAAGGTAACGCAAGCACTTTATCAGCTACAGCGTGTTACTGTAATAGGTATCACAGTGTGTGTTACTGTAATAGGTAACACAGTGTGTGTTACTGTAATAGGTAACAGAGACCTAACAAGCTACAGCGTGTTACTGTAATAGGTATCACAGTGTGTGTTACTGTAATAGGTAACACAGTGTGTGTTACTGTAATAGGTAACAGAGACCTAACAAGCTACAGCGTGTTACTGTAATAGCAGGTAACACAGTGTGTGTTACTGTAATAAGTAACAGAGACCTAATCAGCTACAGCGTGTTACTGTAACTTCAGCGTACCTTACCTTTGAGTCGTGTGTCTCCCCCGAACACGCCGCAGCCCCAGTTCCCCGTGGCCACGGCGGACAGGCACTCGCTCTTCTCCCCCGGCCGGGCGAAGCCACAGAAGGCCTAGGACAGGAGGACACACAGACATGACCTTTGACCTTCTGGGAACTTGGATAGGGTCCGTCTGGAACCGTCAGGCTGCTGCCTCTAGTGGCCAGGAGAACTTTTCTGAAAGAGCTTTTTCATCTCAATCAGGCGTTAAAAAGGTTTTAGATAAATACAAAAATAAGCGAACGATGATTAGGAAGGCTGTTATTGGATGAGAATGGCATGAAAGGAAACTATTGCACAACTGTAAGACGAATCGAATGGGAAAAGGAAAAGGGATCCGTCAGACCAGAAGTTATATTAGAGTTGTTCCGACTGGTCAGTGCTCAACTTTGTGCGATAAAACAGAGGAATGACGAGGACACAGAGGCATTCTGGAGGTGTACAACGTAACACTCAAAATGACTTCATTGGGTTCGCCTGCAGGGCTTCAGCTCACGCACACTATTCAGCAGGATGCTCAGATGAAAGGGATTTGGATATGCGATCGGGGTGGCCAAACACACACCGGTACTTATGAAACGCGGCGTAATATGGGACTTTTCTGGGTTTTCACTGCAAGGGCCGTCAATGATTTCAGATTTGCATGCACGGTGCCAATTTAACATGACACTTCATCATCGTACGTCATAAACAAAGAAGGCAGGTTGTTGGAAACGACAACAACACAAAACGCACA
This sequence comes from Gadus chalcogrammus, assembly GCF_026213295.1. NCBI lineage: Eukaryota > Metazoa > Chordata > Actinopteri > Gadiformes > Gadidae > Gadus > Gadus chalcogrammus. The sequence goes on from NC_079429.1 coordinate 2,814,456, forward strand.
ACGATAAAAGATGAACCCAATTAAACACTTGACACGTTCATCCATTAACACACACATTATTCACAGCCCTTTCTTCTTCCCGCCAAGCAGCGGAAATAAGCAAATTGCGCAAATGAATTGTAACTCCCCCTCTGACCGGTCATAAATCCTTCCCACGATAGGAGGCGGCCATGACAGTCGGCTAAACAAGGGGATTGATCTGCATGTCGGGGAGATCCTTCACCCGCCTGTCACGGCTGTCAAACTCCTCCGCACTTTTTTGACAACATCAACATCTTGATTTTTCTATTAGCCGCATCCATCTGCGCCGTCACTCCCGACACCACGCCGTCACGCCGACACCAGCGCTCTGGCCCCCCTAGAAGATCCATCTCGTCCAGAGCTGACGCTTGTGGTGGACCACAGCTGGCCTGTGCCTTTCGATTAATTCATCCCGTGGCGTCGCGGTCGAGGGCGGGCAGCTGCACTTCCGGATCAGCGCTCTGAGTGTGGGCTAACTCCTCGCCCCGTGAACAGCACGAGCGAGTCAATTCCAGATCAATTAACATTTGCTCACGTTTGATGATCTACCGTGTGTCTCTGTGCGGGACACGGGTCACCGATTTCATTTTTCGTGTGTCGATATGCGGCACGTGAATGTGTCGTGACCGCGGAAAGAGCGCTTTCTCCGTTTTGTGTAGATGATGTACAACTATGGAAGATGAAAGCGGCCCGACATCAAAGGATGGTGGTACTACCCCCCCTCATTCCCTGCCACTTCCGCTGTTATTAATAATACAACCCCTTTATATCGATGACTACCCAGATACCGATTACACCTACAGCTGGGGCCCACACCCCCACCACCACACTGTTCTCCCAGCCCTCAGCGAATGATGAACAGGTATATGTGGACAGGATAAACGTGATGAAACAGGGCGACGAACGCGGAAGAAGATGAATCTTCTGACCTAAACATGGGGTCAGGGGCCAACAAATGTGAACCAGATTCCATGAATAACTCCCGATCAATAATGTTTAGATTCCAGCACATATATCAAAAACAATAGCAGTTGGAGGACAAAAAGGTGATGATATTTATAACGGCGACAAAGGAAACAGGGGTGATATTATGCCACCAAGTGTGTAAAAAGTAGATGCCAGTCACCTATGCTGAATGACGGTTCGATATTTGTTTATCCCAAACTACATTGAGACTGAAGTGTGCAATACGTGGCAAAGTACCCCAATATTTTTCCAAACGGGACTGACCTTGTTCAGCTCCCGGTCCATTTTGCTCGGATGGAACTGATCGAGGAAGCTCCGGAACTGCAGCGCGTCGATGGCCACGATCTCAGTGCACCTCCTGTGCCAGGCGTCCCTGGGCGGAGAGGAAGTACATTTAGATGTACATTCACGTTTACATTGAGGGCATTTAGCAGATCCTTTGATCCGAAGCGACTTACAAATAAGTACATTTGTCAGGAGAAAGAGAAAGAACAAAATATCGCCGTCGGTACAGTAAGGATGTTCATAGAACCAAGTGCCAAGAACTAACAATCGTTAAGGTAACCCATTTCCCTTATACAACAGAGATAGCCGGGATAACTGCAATGCTAAGTACTATTTTTAAGGGCAATCAAGTAGTACCTGGGAAGGGAGTCCTGATGTGCTCCAGACCACCTGTAGCTCTGGGCGTAGCCCGTGTACGTGCTGAACTGCTCGGAGCCTGACAGAACGACAGAACACCAGGGTTAGGTCACACGCTGCCAGTGGCTGCTGCCGGTGTGTTCACTGGGAGACAGCAACACTGGGGTAACACGCTAGAATCAATTATGGATAAACCACGTTCAAACAAACACATGTCTTATTATTATTCTGTTGTTTGCTTTTGTAAACAAACAAATAAATAAATAAAAGCAGGAAAATAAAGAAACGCCACAAAATATGATTAAAAACACATTATGCAAGGGCTGGGCCAAGCAGCCCAATATGATAAATATCCATAACGGTAAAAGCATGTGGTTTTGTACATAGACAACGCATGAAACATATGCAATGCATATTAAAATAATAACACATCCACCCTTGTTCTGTAGTAATCACAGAGTGATGACAGGGGGGGGGCTGTGCTTCGACAAGAGGAAGGTCAACTTATTACCCTCCCACCATCAACCCATCCCCCCCCACCCGGGATGTGAACGCCCGTGGGTGGGGTGAGAGAAGGAGAGGGGGGGGGGCACCCGGTAGAGAAGGACATGGGTGTGGTGGACATGGAGGTGGACTGGGAGTGGGAGGGGGGGGGGGCAAATCGGTAGGTTCACAACGCAGTCAACCGGGGCCATCAATTAGCCTCCCCCCCCCCCCCCACCCCCCTTCCATGAGGGCTCATTAGTGGCTGGCGGTGGGGCCCTTCAGAGCGTCCGTGGATGTGAATAAACAGGCTGATTAGCAGCAGGCGGGGCCCTGGACAGCAGCCCTCCAGCGCTGGGGGGGGGGGGGACCTCCACACCTCAGCGCACTTGATGAACGATAATAATCTCCTCCCTGCTGTTCTTATTCCACCTGCCCCCCCACCACCACCACCACCACCACCCCCACCACCACCACCCTCCCCTTCTCTTCTTCCCGCAGTGCAATCACCGCCCGGGCAAGACGCTGATAAGTGCCGCCTCTTAAGCGGCCAACCTGAGTGCAATCTCAACTGAATAACGGGGCGGAGGCTGGGTTTAGCCGCAAATAAGATAATGTACGGTGTGGACACAACAGACACGCACACGCACACACACACACACACACACACACACACACACACACACACACACACACACACACACACACAGCGTCTGGCGAGGCAGCTGTTCCAGGCCGGCTCCGCAGCTCTGCAGAGGGGTGAAGGGAACAGTGCACCCTGAGGTATGGGGGAGATGGCCGTTAAGAGAGAGGGGGGACGGGGGGGACGGGGGGACGGGGGGGACGGGGGGACGGGGGGACGGGGGGGACGGCTGAGCTGCGGGTTAACAGGGATCCTCCTCGCTAGACCCGCTCCAGACGGAGCCGCTCTGGCAACCTCGAGGCAGAACGTAGGAGAGCATCGAGTTCAGAGACGAAGCCTTCGCCCGCAGAATGCAAGGCGACCCTGGCGGACACAAGCGAGGCGCACCGCAGTGCAGAGGCGGCGAGCTCCAGGCTCGGGGGGTTCAGATGTTTAGCGGCAGACTTTCCGCCATTCTCTCAAAAAAAAGACAGATGTGATCGGGGCCTTGATGTGCGAACAGGAACTGTTGTACGCTGAAGGTGGGGAGCTCCGATGACTAAAGCAACACTGGTCTGGGACTACTCTGTCCACAGCATCGCTGAAGTAACCGACAGCCCTCCCGTGCTGTGAGCAGGAGAAAGTCACCGTCAGAGCATGAAGCCAAGACATGGCATTCGGCCCGTTACATCATCGTGCTTCGATGGCAATTAATTGAGCAATTAATTCTGACGACCTGGACCACAACGCAACTTCTTCAATGGACGTGTTTTTGACTATGGCGAGAGGGTTCCTCTCTCCCTCTCTCTCTCTCTCTTCCTCTCCGCTCTGGCACCTCTTCCTCGGGCTTCCGGCCCGGGATAGCCATCTCCGACTCCCCTGCCCTCCCCTTGATCCTATTTTGCCGTGTAACTGCTCCCAACGGCCTCCCGAAGACCCAGCAATCACGGGGAATTCAATTAGGGCTTCGGCCACTTTTGGATGGACACACACACACACACACACACACACACACACACACACACACACACACACACACACACACACACACACACACACACACACACACACACACACACACACACACACACACACACACACACACACAGTCTTTACGCCGGAGCTGATTTAGCAGTCTGCACACGCTCTCTGCAGCGTGACTCAGGTTGGCTCTTGTAAAATCCGAAAAGGGAAAAGAAGAAAAAAAATGCCATTATTATTAGAGTCCATTAGAGAAGGGGGTCCTCGCCAGGTCTTCCTGCTCTAATTAATTCGGGGCCCGATGTAATAACGCTAAGTGGCTTGAGTGGAGGAGGGGGAGGAGAAGGGCCAATCTGAAGGTGACTCTTCTAGTGAGTCCCGGGCTCTTGGCTACTGACTGGGAGCCCTCTCTCTCTCTCCTACTGCTGGAGTCTGTTCGTGTTCGTGTTCTCTCTCTCCCCCTCTCCCCCTTTCCCCCCCGCTGGGGGTCTCTACTCATTCTATTAAAATACAATTCCAATCACTCCACATTAAAACGTTGACATCTGAAAGATGTGTTTCAGTGCAGTTGAAACACTTGCAAGTAAGCACAACCTAGCCTAATAAAATGAATAAGCTACTGATGGACAAGTCATATTTTCTTTTTTGGCTTACTTACAAGTCAGAGCATTATGAAATGTCACCACGAGCCCCTTGCCTTGGAGCCTGAATGCCTCTCCTGGGGGAGAGCGATCTCTTTCCCCTTGCATGAAGACCTTCCCGTCATGTAAGCTATTAAACGCGTTCAGCCGCGACCCATGCCAACACTGGCTCAGCCGAGTCTCTCACACTGAGCGGCACTCAGTATTTCTCTGCGTTTTCATGCCTGGAGTTACGGGTCCAATCCGGGCCACAAGACGCTACTCAGTCACATTCATCATTCGCGCTATGTTTTTTTATGTTGTTGAAACAAACCACACTTTGCGGAGTGTAAAGGGCCATTCATCAGAGGGAAGCTCGATAAATCACTTACGGGCTCTGGACAGTGATGGAACAACAACAACAGCAGCAGCAATAGCAGCACCCGCGTGTCAGGATCTTTGTATTTAGCGAGGAGAGTTCAGGCCAGGGAGCCGAATGACTCGTGTGGAAAAACAATGTGTTTTTGCAACATGACGTAGAGTTGTGGCTGAAAGAGGGTACCTCGAACTGCTGGTTTCCTAACATCAGTTCACCTTGTGGTCCCCTCTGACACAAAAGGCGAGTGGTGTGGAACGCGCTGATTTCATACCCGTTCACTTCGTCATCTTTATCCCCAAAGGGCCCGTTAATGGTTACCCAAATTCTGAGAGATTATGCTCATACCCGTAACAAACCCGTTAGTTCACTCAGAAGCAAAACCTGACGATTTGTTGATTGTTTGGTGCGAGAGAGTTTTAACTCCTGGACCAGACGTTGGATTTGTGCTATCTGAACTTTGGTGGACGTGGATTTGGTCTCAGGTTTGTGTTATCGGGAGGAGGAGGAGGAGGAGGAGGAGGAGGTGGAGGAAGAGGTGGTTGGAGGACTACTTCAGAGAATCAACCCCATGGAGCTCCTGTTGTCTTCTTCAATCTGCATTGAGTGGGTCTATCCCAGTCGGCGGGCTGCAGCCGCCCTTTACCAGAAAACAGCGGGATCTGAATGGTGCTCAGCGGAACAGACCCAGCAGGGGGCAATCAACAGCGGGCCAGCCTCTGATAACACCAGCCCTGACGGGGCACGCCTGCTACGCAATCAAGGGGGTCGCTGAGGACCTGTCTGGAGGGGGGGGGGGGGGTGTGTGTGTGTGTGTGTGTGTGTGTGTGTGTGTGTGTGTGTGTGTGTGTGTGTGTGCCTCTCTTAGGTCTTCTCTCGGACTCACTGGTGAATAGGGTCACCACATCCATCTTTGTTCGCCCTTGATTACCCACGATCCTCAGAATCAAACCATCCCAGTACATGTACGAGTACTTTCAGTGACTTCGTGGTGTGTGTTGCGACGGGCCGACAGACCTGTGATGATCAGACACTCGTCGTGGCTCAGGGCCTCGGTGAAGAGCCGGGAGGCGATGAGCTCCGGGTTGATGAGGAAGCGGATCTCTTCCTGCACCAGGCCGGAGCCCGTCACACCCCCGCCCACAAACTTGTTGGCGAAATCCACCTGCAAAGCAACAGCGATTAGCAGACATCGAAAGTTAGGGGGAAACTGAATTAACATGAGGCTGCACCAACAGCACACCAGCATTGACCCGAACTTAACTACTAAATAACAATTTGAGAACTTGAACTACTAAATAACGCTGCTATGTCACAACAAATATTTTGATTAATTTACACACACACTATGCAATTTCCGCAGAATTCTGAGGAAAAAATACATAAACCTGAATATTAATGCATTATTACATGGTCGGGAATAATTGTCTTTGTGCCTAAAATGTTATCCCATCATTTTGTGTCTGAAAATTATCATGAATGTCGCCAAAAAAACGAGATTTCGCCAGGAGAGGAGTCGTCTTCGAATCTTATCTCCAGCATTTTGTCTAACAAATCTAAAGCTCCTACACCGATCTAAACGCCCGTGGTGTAAACTCCCCTCTCGTCGTGGTGTTGCCTTGCTGCAGCTGATCGGACCGACTCTCTTTACTCAGTCCCCCCCCCAGCTTCCTACAGCTTTGACAGGCTGTCAGCGCCCTCACGCCCTCACCCCTGGTCACCCCGCCTCACCCGACACGTCCATCAATCGCGCCGGCGTCGGCCTCACACCCCCGTAGCCGGTCATGTGCGCGAAAAGGTGGATGGGAGACGGGGGGGACGGGGGAGACGGGGGGAGGAGAGGAGGGGCGGATGTGGGGTCCTGACAATGAGAGCGGAAGTCTGGCCGACACACAGGGGGGGAGGGGGGGAGGGGGGGAGGGGGGGAGGGGGGGCGGGGAGGGCTTGGCCCAGGGGCCGCGACCCCCCCCACCACCCCCCCGTGTCCCAGAATGCACTGCTACGAGCCATCCGCTCCCCACAGAAGCCCTTTCAAGCCGCCGTAAGCAATGTGGGCGACGGACTGATGGACTGCAGCGGCCGGCATTGGCCGTGATTGACTGCATGGAGAGAACTGGAGGAGGAGCCTCAGGTTTTACCAGGCTACAGCCCGGTTTAACAAGACTGGGGGGGGGGGCGGCAGTGGCTCTGAAGGGTAGAGCGGGTTGGCTGGGAACCGGAAGGTCGCTGGTTCGATCCCCCTAACTGCTCTGGGCAGAGAGGTATGGCGTCCCCCCTGGCTGTATAAGCTATAGAAGGGAATCCTGACGGTGACGGTGATGAGTGCGTTCCTCTAGTGTGGCGTCGTGTATGACCTCCCTCCTCCCACGCCTGCTCACCTGCAGCATGCCGTAGCCGTCCTCCTCGATGGTGCCTTCACACGTGACGTGGAGCCGGGTGAGCGGGCTCTCAGAGCTGGGGGGGGGGGGGGGGGCAGAGCGGAGGGGGTTGATAGAGGTCAGGGATGCACACTCCCGTCGCCGGGTGGTGTGAATGGGATTCGACGGTGAACGTTACCAAAGATAAGGCAATGTCTTTGGTGACTTTGGTTGAAGAGACAAAAGTATTCTACCTGTTCCAGTCCGGAGGCGAGTCCAGTAGTTTCCGTGTGAAAGTAACGAGTCCGGTTGGCACTGGAAAACAAAAACAAAAAAATCAATACCGCACACAGGAAGCTCACACGTCTACCACTGAGATGCACTGCACACAACCGCACATCTAAAAATGTACTGACATATCCAGGAGTAGGAACCCCGCTACTTTTCATTCGTATACAAATGTGTGCGTCACCGTCCAAGATTCACCATAGAGACAAACGCACACCGTTAAACTTACTATTCTCAGTGACGCTTTGGAAATAGCACATCAAAGTCTTTAGCTTTTCAATCTTCTTAGGAGAAGCCCCTTCAAACAACCTGGAGACCCAAAGAGAGAAGTACAGTTCAGTCGTTCGGTTCAGCAGGGCACTTTCAGTCTGTCCAGATTACATTCTACACTTTCTTATGATCCTGATTAAGTGGTTGTAACAACGTCAGAGTCCGCACAGAACTCTTTTCTTCAACAGATTTTTAAAAGGCAAGTTAAAACAAGAGACGCACAGACCCGTGACCCGGCCTTCCCCCCCTACATGAGAGTTCAGTCAGGCGCGCGGTGGGACGTTGGCTACGTCAGAGTCCGCACAGAACTCTTTTCTTCAACAGATTTTTAAAAGGCAAGTTAAAACAAGAGACGCACAGACCCGTGACCCGGCCTTCCCCCCCTACATGAGAGTTCAGTCAGGCGCGCGGTGGGACGTTGGCTCAGCCCTGCCTCCCTCCCTCCCTCCCTCCCTCTCGCTCGCTGCCCCATTATGTGGCAGCTCCTCCGCTGATGCAGCCCTGTCACTGGCCCTGGGGCCCCGGGCCCTTTGTCCTCCGCACAACACTCACAAGACGCCCAAGAAGTACAAAGTAGGAGTAGTGTGTGTGTGGTGTGTTTATTTGTGTAAGTCATCCCACCTTAGGGGTACATTAGGACGTTTTAGTTCTCCCCCCACCCCCCCCCCCCCCCCCCCCCCCCCCCGAAGATGAAGAAAGAAAAATACGCACGCGCGCGCGCACACACACACACACACACACACACACACACACACACACACACACACACACACACACACACACACACACACACACACACACACACACACACACACACACACACACACACACACACACACACACACACACACACTCTAAGGATGAGATGCGGTGACAGTGAAAGGTGGGGGGGGTGGGGGGGGTTGGAGGAGAGGGTGGTGGTCCCTCCGTGCTTCAGGGCTAGTGTCCCGTTCTTAAGAAGCCGTGCATGTCCCGTTGTCAGCGATCGGGAGCGGGACATTCAGCCGAGCACAAATGGACTAACGACACGCTGGCTCCAGTGCACTGAGAGCCCCTTCGCGGGCCCCGGGGACAAACCCATTCAGCCACGTCCACTCTCGCGCCTTCTCCGTTGGTGCTGTCTGTCAGCGGGGGCCGGTGGAGGCGAGGAGGCGGCGGCGGCCTTTAGCCCTGAGGGGGCTGACAGCGCTCTGACCGCCGCCGGCCGGCCGGTCGGTCGGTCGCGGAGGGGGCGGGCTCTTAGTGAACGGGGGGACAATGGCGCCGAGGGTCTTCGGCCCCGATGAAAGAACGGCGACCGTTGAATGGCGATTTATGTAACGCCGAGGTATCGGTCGGGAAAGGACGCGGAGGGGGGGGTGACGTAACTCTGAGGAGTACAAAGAGCCGTCTCTCTCCCTGGGTTTTATTCATTGCGTGTCTTTCAGAACACTTAGCAAATCGTTTTGCTTTTTGCAATCTGCATTGAGATAAAAAAACCTGCGGTGTCTTTTAATTTTCAAAAGCGCCCCGAATCCCCCGGTCTGCACAAGATAAAGGAAAGCGCTGAGATGATGCCCATCTATAAAGCGAAAGAGACACCCACTGCAATGCATACATCACGGGCAGGCTGACCGGCACGACGTCGTTCAGACCGCCGTCTATTCCTGGACGGTCCTTTTAATCACAGAAGAGCTTCTTCTGGTGCGTGAGCGGGGTACCGACGGCGGCGGAGTGGGCTCCGCGCACGCACGCCAGCCAGCGCGGCCCCCGTCCATTATCAGAGGGGCCATCCAAGTCGTTGTTAATCTAATTCCCCCTCTCCACTTATGTAATTACACCGCAATGCCCACAGAGATGGCACGTCGCCACGGTGATGTATCACGACGGGGGGACGCCCCCCCCCCCCCCCCCCTCTCTCCTAACCCTCCCCTGACTTTGGATTTTAAGGAATCACGACGCTCGGCTCAGCACAATGTGGGCTTTAAAAACAATGAGAACCGTTGAATAAACCATGAAAGTTATATACAGTTATGTTATAAAACCCTTATGAATCAGGAATTGTATTTTTATTTTGTATGCGTTATTTCCCTACGTTTTGAAAAAGGGCAAAAGCTAAAAGGTAAATGCAGTTCTTAAGACCCAGGTCGTTCAAAAATCACCCGCTCGCTCAAAGGTCGCGACCTGGGGAGCGAAGGTCAACATGACTCATTAATGTGGGCGCTAAGTGGTTAGCAGCTATAAAATATGTTTGCTGTGTGCTTGGGCAGCTACAGAGGCATGTTCAGGTGATGAGCCATCGCTTGTCCAGCCATGAGAACATCTGTTGTGGTCTGCAGTGGACACAGAAGCCAGTAAAGACGCTGGGAGTGAGTGCCATCCAGACTTCGGTTGAAGCTGAACTCTTCATTCAAACATTATAGCTTTTACTTCCATAAGTGGATAACCATGGAGATGCTTTAAAGCACATGAAATAATAACATTAAGAATAATATATTAGATATTTTTGGGGGCTATCATAAGGAGCCAAGGCCTAAGGCTCAAAGACGCTTTATAGTGAAGGGGGGACCTCACTAACCACCACCAGTGTGTAGCACCCACTTGGGTGATGAATATGTATAATATACATATAAAAATTAAAAGTAAAAAGCAAAAATCGAGTTGAACTAAGTAGAGACCATGTATCTAATGTGGTGTCTAGTGTGCTCCAGTAATGCAGATCACCTTGGGGAGGGAAAGGATTCGCATCCAACCACCCAAACCCGGTCTTAGAGGACACACAGCAGCGCGCCCCCCTCCCCGGCGGTACCTGTAGAAGTTGATGTCGGGGTAGTTGAAGTACTCGGACTTCCTCGAGTTGCGTCGGGGAAAGGTGCAGAAGAAGGCGTTGGCCAGCAGGCACGCCACCTGCTCCTGGGACATGGTGACCGAGTGCTCCTCCCCCTCCTTCAGCAGCGGGATGGGCTGGACGGGGGGGAGGGGGGGGAGGGGAGGGGGGGAGGAGGGGGAGGGGAGGGGAGGGGGGGAGGCGGGGGAGGAGGAGGAGGGAGATACCAGACAGAAGAAGGTCAAAATCTTTTGTTGCTGCGGAAAATGAGGGTGCCAGAATTAGTTTGCGTGGAAACGGGACCTGTTTGGAACCACTCACAGGAGGAGAGGGTGGGGGGCCAGGGGAGGGAGGGGGGGCAGGTGGGAGGGGATGGGGGGGGGGGTCCTTAAGCCAGGGTGATTACAATCAAGCCAACAAGGTAACTCTCCACCCGAGCTCAGAGAGGGATTCACACTCCTGGTCAGAGTCGGGGGTTTGTTAATCAGCATCAGGAGTTCCGCTGCCCCGGTAAGGAATAGTAACTCATGATCCCAAGGGGACTGCAGCTACAGAGAGGGGGGGGGGGGGGGGGGGGGGGGGTCCTCCACACAACGGGCTGCTGGTCGTTGAGTGAGCCCACAGCGACTCACAGATTCAATACGACCAAAGAAAAAGGAATCAGCTTTCAAGTTTGTTTTGGAGGGAATAGGATGGGAACATTAATCTCCGCGCTCTGTGTCATAGACAGGCCAGGCCATACGTTTTAATAGGCCCAGAGATATGGATAATGGCGTTGGATCGATCCCAAGCCAGCTGCTTCATTTCCAGACTTATCTCGGCCGACTGTAGCAGAGAGTGGTGGGCAGACTCGTGGAATATTACCTCTTTTACTACGTCACCGATACTAGTCATTCATCATTTATTGTATTTAAGATCCAATTGGGGCTATGAGAGGTTTGCAGTGCAAACCAAAGTACACCATTAACGCATATTTACAACAACAACCACGCAGTATGTGAGGACTAAAGATGACCTAAAGGGCTGGTACACACACACACACACACACACACACACACACACACACACACACACACACACACACACACACACACACACACACACACACACACACACACACACACACACACACACACACACACACACACACACACACACACACACACACACACACCACTTCCTTCTCCACGGCCTCAACAATGCTCCAGACGACCGGTAGCATCGTGAACCATCAGATGTCGAGACCGTCACTAACCACCCACCCCGACCTCAGCGTTCTTTTCCCCTCTGCCTTTTCCTACGATCATATCAGCGCCTTTGCCTCTGTGGGTCAGCGGGGTGGGGGTGTAGTAGACCGCCAGGACCAGGGCGAGAGGGTGCCCTGTTGGGCTGGTATTGAGCGGCGAGGGGCGAGTTACCTTGGTGCACAGCTCTGACGCTCGCAGTGCTAATTGAACCATGTCTGGCAGCAGGGAGCCCAGCAGATGTCGAGCAGCATCCGGCTCCAGGACCTGGGAGGGAGACGGGGGGAGAGAGAGAGAGAGCGAGAGGCAACATGTTTACGTTTGATTTTCGACAGAAGGCCCAGCTGGGACAATATCATCTGTTTGCACTGATTAGTTGCGACAGAAAACATGAGCGCTGTCAGCAGCACGGACGGCGCATCAGAATGTTGAGGACGTGCGTGTAATCAAACGTACAAAAGATCCCATTTCAAGGCCGTCCAAGTCGTTATAAATACAACAACAGAACCCCACCAGTCACAGTGTGTATGGCTGGTAATCTGTATCGGCAAAGCCTACCTCAAGTTTAGATCGGATACAGAAAAATAATGATTACAATCTGAAATATCGTTTAAAGATGGTACGCCGTTGTTACTTCTTACATTTACATTAAAGGCATTCATCAGACGCTTATATCCACAGCGCCTTACAATCAGTACATGTGTCATTAGAAAGATAAACTACAATATATCGCAGTCGGTACAGTATGGATGTTCAAGTGCTAAGCACTAAAAATCGCTAGGTTAACCCATCCCCCGTATACAACAAAGATAGCTCGGAAAAGACGCCTCACAACGCTCAGTGCTTCGACTAGTGCCACACTACTCTCCTCTCCATGTCATGTTTCAGATATCAGCGTCGCTGCAGAACAACCATCCATCCATCCAGGGCGGTATGGCTCCTGGCAGCCTGCCTGCACGCACGCAGGGCTCTTATTTACTGTCCCTATTGGCTCCCTGAATGTCAGTGTGATCAATCAAAGGCCAATTTCATCAAGGTTACGGGGCCCCTGCCAGCTGATTAGGGGCCAGCTTCCTGGACGAGACAAGGGGCCCTGAGACGAGGCAGAGCCGGAGATAACGCACCGGGTTTCCAGAAACAAGAAAACACACCCTGCGCGCCCGGCGCTCTCAGCGCGCGGGACATTTATATCATGGCGAGAGGGAGCCAGGCTAAACTGCTGTCATAAGTAATGACCGGGCTGACATCATGAAAGCTTCCTAGGGGGAGGGGGGGGGGGGGGTGTAATGAATGAGCGGCGGTGGACAGCACCGGATGGCGTGCTGGTGGGAGAGGGACTGGGGTAGCTGAGGTAGCACTAGCGAACTGAAGTGCCTTAAATCAGCGGCAGACAGGTCATCAAATCAAGCGGAGAGCAGCGCCGCGAGTCGGCTCGACGCGGCTCGATAGATCACGCCGAGAGGCGCCGACCGCGGGAAACAGCGACGCAGAAATAAAAACAATAACAAACGTACACCGCAACGCCTCGCGCTTTTTATTTTTTCTCCACGTCTCTGACCTACGACCCCTCGTCAAGAGCAACCATGCGGTTACGTGTGCTCGCCTCTCCGTGCCATGGCACGGCCCTGCCGTTGTGAAACGCACAACCTGTGGTCCAGGCATCCATTAATGACCGGGGATTTCAGGCGCGAGACAAGAGAACAAAACCAAACAATTGTGATGCCGTCCGTCAGGGAGAGTGACGCTGTTGTTTGTCTGCATAGATGAATATTCAATGAAGACCCCGTGTCCTGTCAATCATCTTCAACCCCCCCACCCCCCCCCCCACCCCCCTCTTGCTCCGTTGCCCCCCCCCTGCACTCTGCTCCACCGTGACATTCCCGAGAAGGAGGAGAAAAACACGATAAGCCTGATGAACGGAAAGAAAACAGACTGCACCCTTTGCCAGTCATAATGGATTCACTTTTTGGGGGGGGGGGTTCTTTTTGGTATGGGTGCCGGCTTTAATACTTGTCGGTGACCTCCCTCACATGGGGACGCACGGGGACCAATGAATCGTTCACAGATCAATATTGTTTCTGTGCTTGCTGGCAGTGGGACCTGAGATCCATTTCAGCGGTATTCAGGTCCTTAACATTGAGCGTGATTGGTTGGTGTCCTTTTTTTTTTCCCGCGTCAATTAAATAATTACAAATCATGGAGCTGAATGGGACTCAAATACGACACACATTAACAACAACTACATTACCAATTCAACCAATCACAATCAGGTATCTTTGCCATAGCCACGCACACCATGGTCACTGAACATGCTTGAGGAAATGGCTTATGAGGTAACATTCGTTTTCTTAACACAGACCGCTTACTGCATCAATAGTGGTAAACTACACTCATAGACATTTAATGATCGCCATCCGTTTTGAGTATTGACCATTCATCGTGATGGCAGTAGCCGCTGCAAGTCCAAGACAATATTTATTTGCACTGCGCTACATGAATAATGGTAGCTTTTTAGAGGAAAAGAACAAATAAGTCACCAAAGTAATTTGGCTTCCCAAAAGAAAAGGTATCATTAAAGTCTCTAACTACAGTTTGTACAACCCTAACCCCAATCCATAGATGTAATGCTCTTTTCATTCTAATAATATTGGTATTATAGTATAAAATGACCTATTGAAATGATTTATTACACACATGTTACATGCGATCAGTTTGACAGCACACGGAAGAAACCATGCATTCTTTGAGATGTAATGTCAGACACTTTCCTTTCCTGACAAGCTAACTAAACGTGACCTTTTGGCAGAAGATTAAATTACTTCTCTTGACTCCCTCTCTACCCTTCTGGGGGCTGCAACCTCTGCCATTCTCAAAGACAAAACCCATTACCAAATATGTTCAAAATGGCAGCTACCCATGTACGCACACACGTTTCATCAACAACACGTTCTTAATGTGTATGGATGTCACATCCCCCACACACACACACACACACACACACACACACACACACACACACACACACACACACACACACACACACACACACACACACACACACACACACACACACACACACACACACACACACACACACACACACACACACGTCCCCCTCCAGTTTGAAGCGAGACCACAGTTAGAGATCTACCAACCAGGTTCTATTTTCATATATATGATATGGAAGAAACACACTGACTTCTTTTCTTCAACCACCGACTGATAACAGATGATGAATGGCAACCGAGAGCCAATCAGCTCAAGGGTCACTCGTTGCCGGAACCAATCAAATACTTTGCTTTAGTTTACATTAATTTAGCTGCAACCCCAAAATAATTTTACCGGCAGTTACCGGCCAGGGATTGTGAACTCTGCTATAATAACCATAAAGGCCGACAGACAACCTCCAGTTATATGACAGTTAGCTGATGAAACATGTCTATGATGAGGTTAATCAACCCATTGTTGACATGATATTAATAGTAAAATGTAATCAATAATAATAAAAAAGCGATTCTACCATCCAAACTACTGAGCTATTTTCCTAGGCCCTTTTGTTGCAATAAGAATCTACTCTGGTGATTCATCCGTAATGGAAATTCAATTTAGCAGTAGCTGACCCAGGTTTGCTGCATCAAAATCACTAACAAGCAGTCCGTGCTTTCTCCAAACGTGAGGTAAGTTCACTTTAGATTGTTGCATTATTATTCAATGTATTTCAATTATTTCACTATTTGCCTCCTCATATAATAATGAAGAGACTTGGGCAGCATATTTCTGGTCCCAGGGAAACTCAACGATGACATTAAAACATGTTGATATGAACCTACCTCGGTGCAGTATGAATGCCATGCTGTGAAGTCCCACTTCTTGGCAGGTGCAGCATTATATTTCAATATAGATTTCTGCAAAAATAACATACAACAATTTAGTCATTCAGAAAGGCAAGACATCGGAGGATTTTTCTTCTCCTGAGCGCTCTTTGCGGATCTAACTTTTCTGAGGTGATGGCGCCATCTATTGATAGATGTTAGCCGCAAGCAAACAAGAGGACATCGCATCACAACCTCTTATTTACAATTCCCTCAATGGAATGGCATTTAGTAAGTCTGATCCAATGTAGTTAATGAAAAGCCCACCATTATCACACTTCCTGGACAACATTTGGTTAGGGTTAGTGTGTATGAGTATCAGTCTGTGTGTCAGCATATATTTTTTTTCAAAGTGTGCTTAATTGATTGGAACGCAGAGTTGCTCAAACAGAACAAACAGGGATTTTTTTAAAACAAAAGGCATGCGGATACAGCTGCAGTGTTTCCCCTAGAATTTTTTTTAGGCCCGGTGGTAAGAGCTGATAGTGTGATTTGTTATACATTTTTCACGGGATTCTAGAGTATTTGTAGGTTATTTCCATATAAAACACTTGCTTAGCCATCACAAGTTGATAATGATTCAATAAACACGTTATTAACAATAAACTAATTTTATTTACAATACAATTGTTGGTGGTGCCATGCTAATGATGATATAACTGAATGCTGTCAGATTGTCCGTTATGATGGGGCATCATCTGCGCACGCGCGACACCGCATTTTTTTTTTTTTTTTTTTTTTTTTTTTTTTTTTGGGCCGGTTGTTGGCCTGGCGGCCCGCCAGGCCTGAACAATGGTAGGGGAATAACTGCAGCTCTATGTAGAGGCCCAACATTGCTGAGTTTATTGCCCAACGAATACCACATAACACACCTGACACCCAATGTTTATCCGGTATCGGTGTCAATCTTCAGCAATGTTCTACACAATGCTGGGCATTGTGCACAGAGGAATTATCCACGTAAACAAAGAATGAGCGGGCCATCTCCGGTCAAACGGCTGAAGCCGTGCCAGCGTGACTACCCAAACACGGTGCAGTCTACGCCAGAGGGTGTGTGCCCAACCACACCTTCAGATCCTGGGAGCTGGTGAACCTCCGCCTCAGTGTCTCCTGGATCAGCCCCCATCGACTCTGCAGGACTCGTGTTTCCTGCACATGCAAAACAACGATGATGTCAGGTCCAAATTGTAGCGCTGTGTAAGGATTGGCACTTCTTACTGTTGTTATCATATCGATAATATATAGAGATTATTCTTCTACTTGTGTATCCGTTTCATAGGCACCGACACTTCTAGTGTAACGTTAACAACAGCGCCATGAAGTGTTATAACGACTGACTTAACACTGACTTACCTGTGCTACTGGCTTACCTGTGTTACGGGCCTATCACTGACACAGGTTACTGACACACCTGAGTTACTATTATTGACACAGGTTACCGACTGACCTGTGTTACTAATACTGACACAGGTAACTGACGGATGTTATTGAAACAGGTTAAAGCCTTAATAGTGAAGATGGACACTTACCGAGATCTGCTTACTTTTTGCGCCTTGAATTTCTAAGATAACCTGTTCAGCTCTACACAACCTCATCAGCCACCAACTGTAGCTTCTCAGTTGAACCCACCATGTTCTATTTGCGGTCAGTATGTTAGGTGAGATGGTTACTGTGCCGACAGTGTGGTAATTTCGTGGCCTAGATGAGTACCGTGGATATGAGAAAAAGGTGTTGAAATAGTGGCGCAGGACTTGTGCATACCTCATTCACTACAGGAAACAAGTTTGTCTTTGAGCAAGGCATCTTCACATGGACGTCGTCCCAGACATCCATGAAGGTGGACGGGTACGGGACGGGAGCCTCGCCCCTCTGGAGGAGATCCGTCTGGGACATTGAGAGCAACAGAAACGACGGGTTAGGGACAAAAACATCTGGTCAGAACCCTGAGCCTGACACAATGAAACTACCAGCTGGTGTCCTGTGTACCAGGAAACCAGGGTGTTTGTTTGCTACAAATCTGGAAACCAGATTTATATGCGGGTGCGGATGGCAAGCTATGTTTATGGTCACGAAAAAGTAAAAAAAAAAAAAAAAGCAACATGTAATATGTCGTATTATTATAACATATTACATATACATGTTTCTATATTTTTCTCTCAGTCATACTAACGTAGTAGTCGTGTGCTTAACACAAATCAACATTTGAACAATAAGATCGAACAACAAAACGTGTGAAAGTGTGAAAGAGGAACCAGCTGCTCGCACCCTGATCAGGACGGAGTGCTGGACGGGGCAGGCCCTCAGTCGGGGAAGACGCCCGCCACACTCAGGCATCCTCCTCAGCTCGCCGATGGGCGTCCCGAGCCAGGTGACGACGTCCGGCTCGTCCTCCGGAGCAGAGCCGCCGTCCTGCTCCGGGGACACCTCGCCGCTCTGCTGCCTCCCCCACCTGGGAGGAACGCCTGGGGACGGCGTCGCCGCGAAGAAGTCCGTTATTTTGGGCTTTCCTCTCCAGCTTCCTCCCTCGGCCTCCGTTTTCGACGGACGCCGCGGGGCCTCGGAGGAGGACGAGGCGGCGGCGGCGGCGATGTCCGTCTCCAGGCTCTGGGGGGTCAGCGGCTGGGTGTCCTCCCCACAGTCCATGGCGTCGTCGTGGGCTGGGGCTTCCTCTTCTTCAGTGTCCACGCGTTCAGCCGCAGTCGAGCGCTCAGGGGAATCCACGTCCACGTCTTGCGCTTCGGCCCTACCGTGAGGCATTGGGGGTTTGATCAGCCAATTTTGAAGCGCACCCTTGATTTTATGCTTCTGCTTTGGGCTGATTCTGTATCGGGAGAACGGGGCTTTCACGCCACGCAGGCTCCCCGTTCTACTCTTGGGACCCGCGTCCATTTTCGGCTCACTGTTGGTTTCTTTACCATCTTCATCCATGGTCACATTATCCGGGAGTGTAAAACGTATGTGTAGGCCTGCAAATACATGAATCATTGTACGTTCAGAATATATCCTACTAGTTCAGTGGTTAAACCATATTAAGTGGGATTACTACAAAGAATCCCAAAAGCTTACCTTGGAGAAAAGACCTGGGACAATTCTTTGCATGAACTTTAACCCTGAGTCTTTCCGGAGTTGGGTCCCGGTGTGTCAAACAAGTGATTCTGCCGAAAGACAACACACAAAAAATGTTTGGATATGCATATTACTTACACCACAAGTCCACAGGTATAATGAAAGTGACCCTGATGCATATGATCCGAAATGCATACTTACAAAATAACTTGTGTTACAACCCCCGGAGAGTAAAGATTCTGATTCGGCAGTCCTCCTTTCAGCAGGTACTTAACGAAGCTCAGGGCCATACAGTCCACTACAACATCACTTAACCACCTTGCACAATAATGTTCTTTAGCACAGCGCATTCAGCGCAGTGCTTTAAGCTTTATGCAATATATTCCAGACAACAATAAGCTTATGATTTCACATGGAAATGCAATAACGATAAAGCACTCAAATAAATAATGGTTATTTAATATCTGATAATACGGGACACATACACAGCGCACATCATTCAGAGCACCTGGATCATTTCTGTGTCTACGAAACTGTTGTTCTTCTTCACCAAAACAAATACTTCCTGGTGTATGAGCGACGTCACTCGGGATGTTCAAGCGGGTTACAACTCCGCAAAATGTACGCATGAATTGCGCCGGCGTAGCGCAAGTATTCTTCAGACCTCTGAAGAATGTCCCGCCTCCGAGGCTCCTGGTTCCATCGGTCAAATTTCTGGGAAATAAGTTAACATGGGTCTTTTGAATGATCGTACAAACTTGTGGCGAAGAAGTAAAAGCTGCTCAAGCTTTGAACTCCACACTTTTTCGACACTAGAGTTTGCTATATACGACCATCATGGGTGACATCATGTTAACCAAATGCACAAAGATTAAAGATCCAAACATTAAAAGAAGTCACAGTAACAAGGCCTCTTATGCACCTCTATTGACATCCTGATCCCATCTTGGTAGAAGGAGTCAAGTTCAACTCCCTCCCGCATGAGTTCAGACAGAGAGTCTCAATCTTTAGCACTTTGAGGTCATTAAGTTGATGAAAAGTGAGTTATAAATCAAATGTATTATTATTATTATTATTATTATTATTATTATTATTATTATTATTAATAATAATCGATGGCCTTGTGTTCACGTAATATTTTTGGCTCAGTGTTTTTAAATAGCTACAATATAAATATTTGTTTATTATTATTGTTCTCATGCTTATATTGTATGCTTATAACACCGACCCATATTCTAATTGTAGTCTTCTTTATTGCTCCACATGGAACTTTCTAGATGGTTTGTGAACAGGAGGTTGGTGGGGTAAACAGAAGCTGCATAGCTACACACAAAATAAACATACAACTCAGAACAAATATACCCTTTGGGATATATTAAGAGGGAGAGGTAATGAATCAATAGTCATTATGATTACATTAGAATTAGAATTTAACATAGTTATACTCAAATTAGGTCCAGTTTTGGTCACCCTAGTTATTATAATGATAATGATAATATTATTAAGAATAATAATTGTTTTCTGAATATTATTGTCATTAATATTATTGCAATTATGATAATTATCGTTATTTGCATCAGTCAATTGCTCAACGTTGGCCTACGGCACCAAATATAGCCTATAGGCCTTTTTCTTTTCCAGGCATATTCGATTTATGCGACAGGAAATAAATAACCGGTAGAACCAGTTGCCGCCCGGCGGTTATGCTATTCGAATAGCATGTGTGTGTGGTGTGTGTGTGTGTGTGTGCGTGTGCGTGTGCGTGTGCGTGTGCGTGTGCGTGTGCGTGTGTGTGTGTGTGTGTGTCAGGGATGGAAATTAACACCCGCCACCCGCCATTTGCGGGTGGATTTGTATGGTGGCGGGTGAATTGTGTCACTTCACCCGCCACTGTGTCGGGTAATACTTTCCAGTAAGGTCCGATCAAATTTGCATATTTAATATTCGTTATACGGCGCTGTGCAGTTCCACAACCAGTACTGTCAACATCCCTTCTTCTTCTACGCCTCTTTTGCTGAACTGCAACTGTCCGGCATCCGGGATAATATACCAGTAACAGGCTCTCAAGTCACGCATTCGGCGTTTGACACACGCAATTCAACCCATGCACACGCTCACACGCCACACTATTTCTCACGCAGAGAAATTACCAGGATAGCGCCCACCAATTTGGGCCGCTATTAAACAGTGTTACAGGTAGGAATCAAATGGGTTTCCCGTACGTAGGGTAACCAGACATCGTCTTCCTTTTGAGACACTTTTAAAAAATGTGTGACGGAATTTAAAAATCGTCCGGGATTTTATTAAAGCCTCATACATGTTGTCATTGTATTTGCGTTGCGTTTCTTTGGGTCGTTCGCAAACTAGTTATGCTACGCCCTCCCCTACTCAGTTCTGTTCGCTTTGCATTGGAGGAAGTGAGTAGGGGGCGTGGATAACTAGAGCCTTCAGATTGGACGGTTTGACTTACGCAGTTACCTTCGTGTATTTATTTATTTATTTATTTTTTACCATTATTGTTTTATAGGGACAAACATTAACAAATTTCTCCCACAGGGGATTGATAACGTTCTATCTATTGAACAGAAATAAACACTTGGTCATACTTTACATATTTTATCACAGCATTGGCCTATTGAATGCCACAGATATATTTCCAGCATTGGACTGAATGCCACATAAATATATAATTATGTTTTTGCACGTTTGCAAAGTTTAAAAGTTCAGGGTATAAAGTTCAAGTATATGCCTCTACTAGCCAATAGGCCAATAGCCTTTTGAGGCAATGTTTTTTGTGAATATTAGTGTTAAGGGCCAATAATGCTTACTATCATACGTTAGTTACCATGTCTGTGGACACATTTGTATTCAGGCACTAATTAGATTGACTTATGATGGTGTAGCCATGCATGTTGTTTTATTGTTAACATGTCAATTTGTTTAAAATGTACGCATATATTAAAAAAAGATATAGCGCATAAAAAGTGGCTGGTAAAAAAGATGAGCGGCTGGTAGATTTTTAAATCTACCTGCCACAGTGGCTGGTGGGCAAAAAAGTTAACTTCCATCTCTGGTGTGTGTGTGTGTGTGTGTGTGTGTGTGTGTGTGTGTGTGTGTGTGTGTGTGTGTGTGTGTGTGTGTGTGTGTGTGTGTGTGTGTGTGTGTGTGTGTGTGTGTGTGTGTGTGTGTGTGTGTGTGTGTGTGGAGGCGTCCTGCACTAACATAAGCCACGCCCACATCGCACATCCAGGAGGGTACCTGAGCGACGACCAGAGGAGCGAGTTCCGCCACACCTGTCCGTACACAACCGTCCGCCAAGGATGATAAATCCACATCAAAAACTACAGCAGGGATCATGGTGATCAAATGTTTCGTGGCCGCGTTGTTCTTCCTTTGCGGTCCATCGGGAGCGGAGAGTAAAGGTGAGGTGTTTGGTTACAGTCAACCGAGTTCGGTTATTAGTGACTTCCGTCGTGCCTGTTGTTTTGAACAGGTTTCTTGGACTGCAAATTGACAGTGCGATTCTATCAATCCAAAAATCGTATTTATATTTGGTTGCCGAGTTTGTTTCCATCGAACTTCGAGCAAACAATCGATGACGTTTACCAGTTGAATGCTCAAATCTCTTCTTTCAGATATTTCCGATGGCTTTTCATCCACACATTCGAAATACACCGTGGTGTACCCCCATCTATTACATCGATGGAAAAGGAGTGCTAACAGATCATTTGACTCGACAGAGGTTGTTTTTTAGTTGATATTCATGTTAGAAAAATATAATTGTTTTCTGTAAACTCCCAGTCATGGGCATATGCTTTATTATGTCAACATGTACAATATTTTCAGAGCAACGAAATGGAAACGATTTCTTACGAACTTGATATCAACAACAGAAAAAACCTCCTTCTGCTGAAACAAAATAGGTAACGTGTTTAGCCACAGTAGATCTCCCAAATCGAATCATATAAACATACATTTTGACGTTATATATCTCTTTCTTGCCCATTTTTCAGAGACTTTATCTCCAAAAGATTTGTGCAGTATTCCCATCACAGTGGTGGCTATTCCAAGTCTACACGAACAAACCATGTGAGTAGGCAGGCCTATGGAATGAATGTTTCAGTGATATGGTTATTTTCTTGTGTGTGTGTGTGTGCACACCAGCGTTGGTTTGAATGAACTGACACAGGTCTGTGTCCTGCAGGTTCACTGCTACTACCATGGCCATGTGGATGGGTACGAGGACTCACTAGTCCTACTCAGCACCTGCTCCGGCCTAAGGTCTGGTTCTCCCTGTTGCTTTTACATCAAGGGTTGTGTGAATACTCCTCCATGAAAGTGTGTGTGTCATCCTGTCTGCTCTGTCCCTTTTGTTTTTCTGCCTTGAGAATGTGTTGCATTTCACGCACCTGTGATTGACAGGCAAGATGGATTCCCCGAACATATCAGGGAAGAGAGATTGTAAACAAGCCGGAAGCAGTCTAAAATATAAATTGGCTCATACAGAGACAGGCACCGTCACCTTAAAACTGATATTCTCACAGAGCACCTCACTCACTGATAGCTGACGGATAGCTGTGGCATTTGAAAAAAATAGCACTAGAACAATAGCTCTTAAATGTTAACTAAAGCACCTTAATTTTTAAGGTTCAGGTAGGCTTGACTGTAGAAATTCCGTTGGATTGAGGCCAGACATCCTATCTTTAGCCAGGCTACCTGTGTTTTAGTTCCTGCTCGGCAGGTAAAACCTCCAAATTGGTCTCCAGCCATACCCACGTTCTTTTAGGCAAATCTACCCACATACCAGGGGCGTAGGAACGAGTTTAAGATTGGAGGGGACACATATCGGAAACCTGACAGATCCGTTAATGGTTCACAGAGAAAAGTCACATATATCTTAGAAGAATGTTGAAAAATGTTGCGTTTACTTCACACAAGAGAAGCCATTTCCCCCTGTTGCCATGGGAACGTTATGAAGTGACGTAATTATGCGACGTGAACGTCATCAAAAAGCAGATTTTTTTTTCGCAAGTTCCCGCAATTTTTGCAAGTTCCCACAATTTCATCGACGATGGCTAGTAACGTTCATAATAACAACTTTTACCTAGCAAGAGTGTACTAGTTAGATGTTGAATCGCACCATCATCTTAACATCAACAACTCTAACGTTAGTCTGAAAATATAATTATCCTTCTGGATAAAATTATGACCAACTCACATTTCCTTTTTATTTTTTCTTCCCCTGGAGAAAGAAATCATTTAAACTGCGCTGTTGCTGTCTTTTCATCTTAACGGCTCTAACTTGTCGCGTTAGCTGAAGACACCCGCGTCTCAAACAGTCTGAGCCGTTGAGGGGATTCGGCAGCGTAGCGCGGCATTGCGAGACAGCTGTATTCACGCGAGATCGCGAGATCACCCGATTAGAGCGGCAGTGATCAGCAGCGGTGACCGCGGCGCAGCCGTTCCGCGGTGCTTACGTCCCCGGTGGAAATCAGGCTTTACGCCCCCAACTTAGCCTTCTAGGCAGCAATTCGAATGCGTTTCCAGCCTGAAGGCCTTAACCCCCAACCGCCCCCAACCCTGCGCGCTGCCTTAAAGGCTCCTTGGGGGGCATACAACGCCATCCACGGGGACGGTGGCAAGACGCTGTGTTGCGCTTTCAAAATAAAAGCAAGTGAGTAAAATATTTAAAAAATTGGATATTTTGCGGTATAATTTTTGGGTGGGACAAATGCGCCTGTCTCGAAAATTGGAGGGGACACGTCACCTCCGTCACCCCCCGGTTCCTACGCCCCAGCCCCATGCAGTCACCATGTTCCTTCTGGGAGTAACCCTCTTTAACAGTAGAAATAAACCGCTCTCTCAACCTCTGCTTTGTTTCATACTCTCTCTCCCAGGGGGTGTGATCGTCCTCCGCCCTTGCCACATGCAGTCACCATGTTCCTTCTGGGAGTAACCCTCTTTAACAGTCGAAATAATCCGCTCTCTCAACCTCTGCTTTGTTTCATTCTCTCTCTCCCAAGGGGTGTGATCGTCCTGCTCAACGAGAGTTTTGGGTTAGAACCGGTTCCACACTCCACGTCCAACGAGCACCACCTCTACCCTCTGGAGGATGTGGCGTCAGGTGACGGCGTCTGCGGAGTGGCCAATGAGACGCCGGCGCAGGGACGACCTTCGCCCTTTGACCCGGGCCACACGTTGACCTCACTCCTGCGGGTAAGATGTCTCTGCCCCCCCGTCATTTTGAATCCACTGTGCAGAATGTCAATGTTTGTCAGGTCCATATTTATCAAGACGTACAATTTCGTGGGGGTTGGAGGTTCCATTTTCTTCTGTTTGATTCGTCCTCACAGCGGAGAAGAAATCTGCCTGACACCAGATTTGTGGAGTTGGTGTTGGTGGTGGATAATCTCAGGGTGAGACTGGCAGTTGGCTTACACGTTTCGCTCTTTTTTTTTTATGGTATCATTTTGATGATGTAAATTTCTTGAAGGGATTTATAGTCATTTTAGACTTTGCCCCCTATAAAAGAATTATAACAGTGATACCGTACTTTCCTTTTTAATATTTACAGTATCAAATAAAGCAGAGTAATGAGACGGCGGTGACTGAAGAGATGGTGGAAATGGCTAACCTGCTGGACGGGGTGAGGGAAACGAAACCAACCCTGTCCTACGTCATCGTTTACTTCCCAGGGTTCCTTTGATCAACGCTGTAGCCCACTGTTAATTTAAACTCCACCCATTCCAGTATTACAAGCAGTTGAACATCCGAGTGGCGCTGGTGGGCCTGGAGATCTTCATAGTAGAGAACCCCTTTAACGTGGAGCTCTCAGCCCCAGAGGTGTTGACCGGCTTCGTCCAGTGGAGGAAGACTGATTTGTTGCCAAGAATCCAGCATGATGTGGCCCAACTCATTGTGTGAGTGCTCGCTCGTCCTGCCAAACCTGTTCTTTTGAAAGGTCAGGGGTATGCTTCGGTAACAACCAGGGCGACAGAATGCGGATGCATAACCTTGTTCTGTGGGTTGTGAACCAATATTTCAGTCACCTTTTCTGATGGTGTTGTTTCGTTTCTCAGGGGTCTACCGCGTGTGTACGAAGGGGGCGTCCTGGGCATGGCCTTTGTGAGCACTGTCTGTTCGGCAGCATCAGCTGGAGGGATCAATGTGGTTGGTTCACGGGTTTTTCTCTCGTTGGTCGTCCCATTTTGTCACCGGTGGCATTTTGCCGTGTTGAGCTTCGGCCTTGAAACCGATGCCCGTCTGCATTATTTACGACCTGCTGCTGTGGCGACTGTTTCTCTTGAACAATAGACTTAAACCTAACGTGAATGTCAAAACAAGTTTTGGAACGTACAGCCCCCTGACCAAACTTTTTGAAAATGTTTCTCCTTTTATTATGTCTCTTAAATGTCCAATTGTTACTTAAGGCTGATCAACTCCTTCATTATGATATGAAATTGGGTCGGGGTCTGTTCTTATAGTTCCAAAAGACCTCAACGCTGCCCTACATCTCAACCGTGGTGGCGCATGAGCTGGGTCACAACTTGGGCATGAAGCACGACAACGGCCGCTGCCCCTGCGTTGGAAGCTGCATCATGGCGGCGACAGCGGGGTAAGAATAAAAGTGTGTGTGTGTGTGTGTGTGTGTGTGTGTGTGTGTGTGTGTGTGTGTGTGTGTGTGTGTGTGTGTGTGTGTGTGTGTGTGTGTGTGTGTGTGTGTGTGTGTGTGTGTGTGTGTGTGTGTGTGTGTGTGTGTGTGTGTTGTTAGAAATGCGGTAGCCATCTCTCAGTTAATAGTGAGTGCAATGCTCTGTGTGAATATCTTACCTACAGCACCTTATCTTAGCATTTGTTAGTGTTTGATTTGTTCAGTTTGACTTTGCATAGAAGAATGTTGTTGCATATCATAGTGTACAAAATGTATTACTGTATTAGTATAATTATTATTTATATAAATATATTTTTTTCTCTCTTTGACCTTGAAGAGGATCCACCAACTTCAGCACCTGTAGTGCAGACGACTTTGAGGCGTTGGTTCGCAATGGCGGCGGTCTGTGTTTGAAGAACCCGCCCACCCACTCGGTGGGGCTCTCTCAGTGTGGCAACGGCCTGCTGGAGGATGAGGAGCAGTGTGACTGCGGGAGGCCAGAGGTAGGCGTCATGAGCCTGGGGAAACCATTCTGATATTCCCTGTTTGTGTTTCGCAATTCGTGTTGTGTTTGGCCAAGGCGGGGGCGGCAACTGATTTTTGCGAATCTCAGAATATGGGCGTGTTGTTCAAAAACCTCTAGCCAATCGGAGAGGCGCTCGTGACAGACTGTGGCGCTCTTTGTTTCCTGAGGAACTGGAACTCCTTCCCTGAGCGCTCTACCGATGTTTAACGCCGTTTCGCAGAATCATGTTAGACACGCCGATGGAAAAATTTAACGTGAATCATAACTTCACAGAGCTAATCCATAAATTGTTCTGTACTCCGTAACCAATACTTAGAATTAATCTATATACGTGTGTGTGTGCATGTTGATTCGTTGTGTGACACCAGTGTTGGTCTGTGTGTTTGCGTCCCTCAGGAGTGCAACAATAGATGCTGTGACGCGGCGACCTGCAGGTTCTCCGCTGGTTCCTCCTGTGCTGACGGGCTCTGCTGCAACAACTGCCAGGTGAGGCTGCCTGGCTCCGTGTAGCGCAGCGCTCCTGTACCGGGGAAACACTGCCACCTGTACTTTTGGTGTTTGCTGAAAACGACATTTCATGCGTTGTAATAACGCGTGCGTTCATGCGTCGTAAAAATATTCTGTGAACATATTTGGAATCGTATGCGTTTGACAGGAATAATCGTGTGTGTGTGTGTGTGTGTGTGTGTGTGTGTGTGTGTGTGTGTGTGTGTGTGTGTGTGTGTGTGTGTGTGTGTGTGTGTGTGTGTGTGTGTGTGTGTGTGTGTGTGTGTGTGTGTGTGTGTGTGTGTGTGTCGTACTTTCTAGCACACTTTTAGTTGTCTAGGCATCACACTGCAGATATGCATCTCGTATTGCGTGTGTTTTCTTTAGTGTGCGCTTTAAAATACCCAGGTAGCGATATCCCAGTCGTGTGTGTGTGTGTGTGTGTGTGTGTGTGTGTGTGTGTGTGTGTGTGTGTGTGTGTGTGTGTGTGTGTGTGTGTGTGTGTGTGTGTGTGTGTGTGTGTGTGTGTGTGTGTGTGTGTGTGTGTGTGTGTGTGTGTGCGCTACACTTCACAGTTCCTCATTTCGGTGTCTCTTCTCCCGCTTCAAGGTCAGAGTGGCGGGGACGCTGTGTCGCGACTCCGTCAACGCCTGCGACCTTCCAGAGTACTGCCGCGGAAACAGCGGCTTCTGCCCCGAAGACTTCTACGTCATGGACGGTCTGAGCTGTGAGGACGCCTCCGCCTACTGCTACGAAGGGCGGTGCCAGACCTACGACTCCCAGTGCCGGGTTCTCTTTGAGCCAGGTACGTTAGTGCCTCAAACCCGCTACGTCTCGGTACATTATAGGACAAGCCATATACAACTAACATACAACATGTATAACCTAACCCTACAGTGAATGGGTTAACCTAGCAATTGTAAGTGCTTGGCACTTGTTTCAATGAACATCCACCGTTTACCGACAGCGATATATTGTTGTTTCTCTTTCTTCTGACAAATGTACCTATTGTTGGTAGCTTTGGATGAAAGTCCCTTGGCTGCTTATCCACAGCGATAACCAGTTTGATGGCATCGTTGTATGTAACGCCTGTTCGACTAAATATCACTAGATTGCATTGTCTTTACAAGCTTAAACAAACATGTCCACGCCTAGTGTGTGTTGAAGTTACACACCTGTTGCAATGTTTAACAAATAAATAATATCATTTTATCTATTTATGTTTTGGACAGAGGCACGAAAGGCGGCCGATGAATGTTACTCTCATGCAAATGTGAGGGGAGATAAGTTTGGGAACTGTGGATATGCTCGAGGCCAAGCCGTCAAATGCAGCACAGAGTGAGTATTCTGCTCGCTGTCGCCACCCCAATGACAAACGAGTAATACTTTGTAAAAACCTGACCTGTACAACAGCTGGCACAGCATATTTGATTTCTACTGCCCACTAGCGTAGACTTGACACGCTATGTAATGTAATGCCGCTTTTCCACCGCACATGTAGCTCAACTCGACACGACACGACTCGACACGACTCGACACGGTAGCAGCGCGGGTGCTTTTCCACCGCAAATAGTACCTCCGGGACGTGGGCGGGGTCGTCTGCGCGAAAGGGCCGTGACGTATTTTTGTACGCGACGCAAACAACACCTACGTAACCCACACATGGACAGAACCCACATAACAACAATGGAGAACATCGATGCGATGGTATTCGTGTTCGTATTATTAGCTGGCATGTTGAAGAAGTGGAATATGTTGGCTGCGGCGCTACTATGGCTGTTCTATCGTTACCAGCATGGTTGCCATGTCGCTCTCGTGACTTCGTCACACTCTCTGGCCAATCAGTGGCCGGCCGTCTGCCGACGTCACCTTTTAGCATCGGCTCAGCCGCTTGGAACCTAGAGCGAGGCGGTACTAGAAAAAGCAGCCACTTGAGGTACTAGATCGCGGTGGAAACGCAAAAAAGGCGAGCTGAGTCGAGTCGAGTCGAGTCGTGTCGAGCTGGTACCATGCAGTGGAAAAGCGGCATAAATAAGCTGCACTGGTAAGAAAAAATAATTCTGCCTCTTTGACTGGTTCCGTCCTTCGGAGGAGACGTAAAACCGAGGTCCTGACTTACTGAGGTCATAAAAGATCCCAGGGCAATTATCGCAAAGAGAAGGGGTTTCCCCGGCGTCCTGGCTAAAACTGCCCAACCAGGGTAATCATCCCCCTGTATACTTGGCAAGTGGGCAGATTCCTTAATTCCCTCAGTAGCCACCTCAAGCTGGTTTGGGGTGAGTGTTCTGGTGCCGATTGGCTGCCGTGCATCACCCCAGTGGGTGCTGCACACTGCTGGTGGTTAGTGAGGACCCTCGTTCACTGTAAGCGCTTTGAGTTTCCAGAAAGGAACAAGCGCTAAATTCAACGAATTATTATGTTATTATTATTATTATGCTGCAGCAACGTCATGTGTGGGAAGGTGCAGTGTACCAACGTGGACGCCAACAAGCCGCCACTCGGCGGCTCCCTGTCCAACACGATGGTGGGCGAGTTCAAATGCGTGAACGCCGACTTCAACCTGGGGCCGGACGTGGTGGACCCTGCCTACGTTAACCCCGGTAGCCCCTGTTCTCCAGGAAAGGTGTGTGTGTGTGTGTGTGTGTGTGTGTGTGTGTGTGTGTGTGTGTGTGTGTGTGTGTGTGTGTGTGTGTGTGTGTGTGTGTGTGTGTGTGTGTGTGTGTGTGTGTGTGTGTGTGTGTGGGGAGACACGACCGTGTTTAATGATAGTGCAGGAAGGACCATACACTATGTTGGTAACCCTATGTTATTGTGCCAAAATGATGGTTTGGTCTGGGTGTCCGGCTGGTTCTGGATGAAACTATTGGACTGGTGTACTGGGTCTCTCTGACTGGAGACTGAAGGATTCTGTCAAAGTGTGCGATACGTCTGCACGGGCTGCCTGGTGTTGGAGCGATGACATCATCCTGTGTGTGTGTGTGTGTGGGTGTGGGTGTGTGTGTGTGGGTGTGTGGGAGAGAATGTTCTCTGACAAGTGCAGGGCACTTAAGGGCTTACTTTATGATGGTGATGACGAATCGAAATAATGATACAAATATTTGATTACAATAAAAATCAACACACAACTCCTGAGCCTCAAACCACCATAAAAAAAACATTGGTTCCTCTGTCCTCTTTTCTCCCAGGCCTGTATGGACTTCAAGTGTGTGAATGCTACTGCTCTGCTGCCGAACCTGGATTGTGACGCCCAGACCACCTGTAACGGCAACGGGGTCAGTGGCTGCGAACTGTACTTTGTGCCGAAATAGCGTGTCGCCCACCACATTGTTTGTGATGATAAAGATGCAGAACTTAAAGATGCAGAACTAAAGATGCAGAAACTTTGTGGCCATTTTGCAGTTGTATGTATGAAGCAGAACTATTTCTGATGGTCATATCTGGTTCTTGTGTCTTTTGCCTGCAGGTTTGTGACAACCTGGGAGACTGCCACTGTGATAAGGGGTGGGCCCACCCCAGCTGTGATAGGTCAGGGAGCGGGGGGAGTGTCAACAGTGGGCCTGCTGCGATAGGTGGGTGTTACCTTGACCTTGATGTCTGCTAGACGGTTTTGGTAACAATACATATTTTATACTTTCTTACTTGAGTTTCTGACTTGCAAATTGCCTGCTGTGAAACGTATTGTTGATGCTATGTTTGTTATTGGGAAATAAGCCTTTGCCTACAACTTTTAAGGCATTGTAAGCTGATTAACTAACACTGAATAACGCATTTGTTATGTTTATACGCATTTTATTTTCCATACAATGTTTACATCTTTCAGGCAGACTGAAACCACCTTGTGTGAACCGTATCCAACGACAAATGCAGCTAGCTGACTAAGAAAGTGTGTCATGGTTTCCCCTGTCCGTTGTGATCCACCTCTCTCTCTCGTGCTCCCCGTGTCAGACTACTCCCTAAGGGACGGGCTCCTCATCTTCTTCCTGCTGGTCGTACCAGTGCTGATCCTCATCACACTGCTTCTGCTCTACAACTTCCGGCGGGGTTCACTGACCGCCTGCATGAAGGCGACGAAACCCGGCAGCAAAAACAACAACAGGTGGGTGGAAATGCCTGTTCGTGCTTTGTCATCCTTTATTTCATTTTATTGTATTTTATTTCATTTGTGGTCATTGCTTGCTAACTATTTTGATGCGGCTTTCCCGATGATTGTTTTTCTTATATTCCCAGGCCACCAAATGCTCGTGGAAATGATCAAACAAATATCAGTATTCCGGCGAGTACTGTGGCCCAACCCCACAGGCAAACCCCAGCAGACATGGTAACGAAAAAAGGACTTCTTC
The DNA here is from genome assembly GCF_026213295.1 of Gadus chalcogrammus. NCBI lineage: Eukaryota > Metazoa > Chordata > Actinopteri > Gadiformes > Gadidae > Gadus > Gadus chalcogrammus. The sequence goes on from NC_079429.1 coordinate 2,846,073, forward strand.
ATCCATAAATACTATGCAAGGGGGTGTGTGTGTGTGTGTGTGTGTGTGTGTGTGTGTGTGTGTGTGTGTGTGTGTGTGTGTGTGTGTGTGTGATTTTTTTTTTATTAGTTAATAATGTTAAGAGCTTTAACATTCAGAAACTAAAAGTTTTTTTTTTTTTCTGTTTTTGTCAATTGCAAACTCCAGCCCCCAGAGCACAAAGCTATACCTGCGACCCCTGGGTATGAACCAGTTAAAAGCTTCCATCGATCCCTCCAAATTATTCTATTCTATTCAAAGGTTTGTTAATTTTAACTGAATTTCCACCCGTTCAATTATAGGTTCAGGTTCGGAGAACTGAATTACTGGAATGACGGAGTAGATACTGCAGCGCCGGTTCCTCAGTCGGTTCCTCCATCGGTTCCTCCGTCAGTCCCTAGACCCGCACCTCCCCAGGGCCCCGGAGTCCCTAGGCCCGTACCCCAACAGGGCCCTGGGGTCCCTAGACCCATCAGACCCCAGCAACCACCAAACTGACCCGACTGGTGGTTTTTAGTTTATGTTCTTCACAAACCATGTATGAAAATTGACTTCTAAATTGACTTATTCTCGAAACCTGAAGAAGAATAATCGGTTGTATATTTTATGTTTGAGAAGTATTGGATAAACCCCCATTTTCTTGAACCGCAATATCAGAATGGGTATTTGAGACATCCCACACAAATGTTAAAAAGATTGTATTTTATTGAACGCTTTTTTTATGCTTATTAAATGTTATTTGTGTTCGTGGATTAAATAAAGTTATCTATTGAATATAGTGTGCATTCTTTTTTTTATCAAATCGTTGGCACATTACTTCCACTAGGCGGCAGTAAAGCAATGTATAATCCTATAATATATAACGCTGAAGAAGAAGCTGCCATCACAGTACACGGAAGTTTCACTTGGTCCATTATGTTTAATTTCTTCTGTCCTGTGAAGTTATGGAAATGATACGTTAAATGGATTCGCAACATCTCCAGAGTCCACCGGTGTGTGTGTGCGTGCTCTGCGGTCTCCCTGCTGCAGGAAAGTCCACGCTGGCCCGCACAGTAACCAACCTGGCTGCTGAGCGAGGATGGAGGTCCACTGTGATGCATTATGATGAGTTAATACCTCAGTATGCTTTTGATGTTAAAGTATTGGAGGATAACATGCAGGCGGTAATTGTGCTATATTTCCTCGACGTGTTACATCAATATGCATGCGCTATGTTTTCGATTAGTTTTAATCAAAAATGTGTTCTGTTTGAAATTTGTATTTGAATCTATGTCGTTTTGTAATTCTACACGCACGCACACACTTACACACACACACACACACACACACACACACACACACACACACACACTGCAACTGCAACTGCCTGTAACACGACACTATGAAATGCCTTACATATTTTCCAGCAAACTGAATGGAAGCTGTACAGACAATCACTGCTACAATGCATTGAAAACTTCTTGAGGAACCCCAACGTTTTGTCGGATCCACCCGACCCCAGTGGGATAAACTTGGAGGCGTGGAGACGGGGCGTACAAACATTACTGGAGCAGCGTGTCAACAGCTCGGCAGACGACCATTCCTCGCCTATACTCCTACTGCTGGACGACAACTTCTACTATCCTAGCATGAGATATGAAGTGTTCCAGCTCGCAAGAAAGTGTAAGCGCTCTGTTTTGAAGGGTGACCAAAAGATGTGCTGGACACTGCACTAATCCCTTTGTTGACGTTAAATGTGCATCCACCTGTGCATTGCAGATTCCCTCGGCTTCTGCCAGGTGTTCCTAGACTGCTCTGTGGAGTCGTGCACGAGCCGCAACAGTAAAAGATCCCACCCTCTGCCGACCAATTTAATCCTGGAGATGGCTAAGCGTTTGGAGCCTCCGAACCCACAGAAGAACACGTGGGAGGGAAACAGCATCACACTCAACAACTCTGAGCGTTTGTCTGAAGTGGACATGTGAGGCAATGCCTTTTTAAACAAGCATGAACACGCTTTACACACTGGGATCTTACTGTGCACGTGTCATATATTCGTCACCTGTTCTTTCTTCCCGTGTGAACGCCCAGTCGCAGGTGGATGGAGTTGATAACCCACGCCTTCAGCAACCCCTTGTTCCAAGTGCAGGAGGAGAACACGGAGCAAAAGGTAAGACCCTACTCCCTCCTTCAGGGTCTTAGGCCTTGCCTTCAGGACCCCCTGACTGGTCGATCAAAGTGTTGCATTACGTCGCCCTTGGCCAATGGCAGCTCCCCCCCCCCCCCCCCCTGTGTGTTGGTGGGCAGGAGAGGGACCGTGTGAGGTGTGCCCTCAGCGTGCTCCACCAGGCGGACCAGGCCAGCAGGCGGCTGGTCTCGGCAGCCATGAAGAGCGCCAGAGGTAGGGCGTTAACACAAACCCAAAGGAAAAGCCAAAACATCAGGGTTAGTCTTATGCCGCTTTTCCACTGCATGGTACCAGCTCGACTCGACTCGACTCTTTGCGTTTCCACCGCGAAAACATGGTATCTGGTACCTGAAGTGGCTGCTTTTTTTAGTACCGCCTCGCTCTAGGTTCCAAGCGAGCTGAGCCGATGCTAAAAGGTGACGTCGGCAGACGGCCGGCCACTGATTGGCCAGAGAGTGTGACGAAGTCACGAGAGCGACATGGCAACCATGCTGGTAACAGCCATAGCAGCGCCGCAGCCAACATATTCCACTTCTTCAACTTCTTCAACATGCCAGCTAATATTAGTAATGTTATCGATGTCCTCCATTGTTGTTATGTGGGTTCTGTCCATGTGTGGGTTGCGTAGGTGTTGTTTGCGTCGCGTACAAAAATACCTCATGGCCCTTTCGCGCAGCCGGCCCCGCCCACGTCCAGGAGGTACTATTTGCGGTGGAAAACGACCCGTGCTGCTATCGTGTCGAGTCGGGTCGAGTCGAGCTACATGTGCGGTGGAAAAGCGGCATTAGTCTGTCACCCACCTAGGTCAAAAGGCCTCAGCGACCACTGGTATAGATTCCATCCTTTGGTCGGCTGCTCCACGTCGTTCCATCTCTCTCAACTCACTTTTCTCGCCTTCAAAGAAGTCTAAACTAAAACATCAGACTCCTAATGTTGCCCATTTCATCACACAGACCACAGAGAGAGTGAACTTAGTGGTTTGAAAGTTGTTCATCCTTCTCTGTCCCCCACCCGGCTATAGATGATGAAGCCTCACCAGAACAAATGAGGGGTTTGGCGAGTGAGCTGAACCAATCGAAGGGAAGGTTTCTGCATGACCTGCGAACACACTACGTTCAGGAGCGGGCGGCGGTGGAAGGAGAGGATATAGACGTGGAGCGGGTGGTGAGCGCTGCAGTGGCTGCTTTCGACAGGGAAATACGGGAAACTTTGTCAAGGTTTCGTGAAAAATAACGACACTGGAATGTTGACCAGTAGGTCCTAAGGTTAGGACTATGGGCCCTGCAGAGACTGGGGGGGCCCTGAGGAACTATGGACCCTGCAGAGACTGGGGGCCCCTGAGGAACTATGGATCCTGCAGACACTGGGGGCCCCTGAGGAACTATGGACCCTGCAGAGACTGGGGGGCCCCTGAGGAACTATGGATCCTGCAGACACTGGGGGCCCCTGAGGAACTATGGATCCTGCAGACACTGGGGGCCCCTGAGGAACTATGGACCCTGCAGACACTGGGGGGCCCCTGAGGAACTATGGACCCTGCAGACACTGGGGGGCCCCTGAGGAACTATGGACACTGGGGGGCCCCTGAGGAACTATGGACCCTGCAGACACTGGGGGGCCCCTGAGGAACTATGGACCCTGCAGACAGAGGGGCCCCTGAGGAACTATGGACCCTGCAGACACTGGGGGGCCACTGAGGAACTATGGACCCTTCACACACAAGGGGGCCCCACCCCCCCCCTCTAACTGCACCTTCAAGGGCCCCCCAACTGGGCTCCTAATGGCTGCTGATGATTCTGCTTGTGTATGGTTTGTTTGATTATTCTCATCGGTTAAACTTAAACTTGACAAAGTTCCGTTCTGACTTAAATGGATCAATCAATAAAAGGTTGTTTGTGCTTTAACCAAGTACGACCACTAGAGGGCAGTGTTTATGGTGTCTTCATTTACACAGAATGAGGAGTTTCGATTGGGTGTGTAGACATAACATGGTTGGCATGGAAACTAAACACCTCTAACGTTGGGGATCATTCATTGGATAAAGACGGCAGGAGGAATAAAGGAATCCAACTTAGACATGAATGCGCCATTACTTTAGTAGTTTCACTATTCACATAAACGATGTGACGCAGTTGCCAGTTTACTCTTAGAACCTTTAAAATCGTGTTAATGTTCTGTCTCGCTTCTAAAAAACTTTGATTTTGGCGAACACCTAAATCTCTTTATTCCCTCCTTTCCTTGTTTTTTTGCTTCTATCTTTCCATTCTACACGGACAGCACACGATTCATCACGGAGAAGATAAGGTACCATTTTCTGAATTCATGTATTCTTCAGATGACTTGTGGTATTCTTACTGTATTAATGTATTCTTACTAAATTAATTTTCCAGTCCAAGTTCAGTGTTTCCAGGTTTGTGGTGTAAAAGAGGCGCTGATTTAAATGAAGGAGTATGGGTCAGAACAACAATAACTAGTTTTAATGTGTGGAGCGCGTTTATATACGGATCCTTTGGTACGGGAACCGGACAGAACCAGACTTTTATTGTGGAGTTGTATTGGTAACATTGGTTAATGATGGTTTATAACTGTCGGATCTAAAGGGAAATAAATTATTGTCCATAATTAAATGTGTGTGTGTGTGTGTGTGTGTGTGTGTGTGTGTGTGTGTGTGTGTGTGTGTGTGTGTGTGTGTGTGTGTGTGTGTGTGTGTGTGTGTGTGTGTGTGTGTGTGTGTGTGTGTGTGCCTGACACCCAAAACAACACCCCAAATCCCAGGAAAAGTGTTGTTATCGTAATATGTCCCCTTTAATATAATCGAATAAACTGAAAATTGCTTGTGCGTAAAATGTTTTTTTTTAAACGGTAAAGCTTTTTTACTCTAATGGGGCTCTCAAGGACCTATGTTTGACTAACCCTAAACCCAAGCATGCAGTAATACATGGAAAGCTTAGACCCTCCTCGTGAAGTCTGTGGAACTGTACTGAACAGTCTTCCTTCAAAAGATATTCCCTAATTTATATATATAATATTTATTTAAGTAGGTTTGAGATCACATTCCCTCGATCACAAGAGACTAGGGTACAGCAGACAGTAAAACAGACATAACTTCATGCAATGAAAGACGCCCTTTATTTAAAAATGCATATTATTCTGAATAAAAAGGTATGCCGGGTTTAGTTTATTCAATTATATGCATTACTAAATTATTTGTCTACTAACAAGCCTTTGTCTTAGATAAGAAAATAATTTTGTCATTGTTTGTACCCCTGATAAGGATTACCAGGAAAACATTTTCAAATATTGATTGATACATTGTGCTAACTGCATGCTGCAAGTAAAAGTGGGAAGCTTATACTCTTTTCCAACCACTACCTTTATTCAAAGTCAACCCTGTTGAATAAAGAGCTTAGCTAGGACTAAAGAAAAACTATGACTATAATACCTACAATGTTTAAAAAAATATTTAAAAAATATTGCTGCATGGGTTGTGTGCCTTCCACTTCATGCAAACTCTCACATCAATTTCTGCGATTCTGCAATTTTTGACAGCCTTGAAATTGTTTCACTTCTTTATTCACCAGTACGTGTTCCTCATTACTTGGTAAATTGTGTAATAATCCAAAAGGAAACCACAAATGAAGGTTAAGCTTGAGCATCGCAGTATAAATTTACATTTCTGTCCTTTGGCTCACAACCACGCACTGTCTCTGTGACTTTCTCACTGCTTCTGACATCTTAGTGCTCTGAAGCTTTTGTCTCTAGAAGCATCATTGGATGTGTGCCTGCCATTTTAATTCATTTATTTTACTTTTATTTTCATGTCAAAATCTAAGTTCCATTTGTCATTCATCCTCACCGAGTTGAGAAAGTTTTTTCATCTGCTTTATTAGATCAACAGTGATCATGATTAAGCGGCCATTGTTTTGCATATATGTGTGTGTGACTGTGTGTGTGTGTGTGTATATATATATATATATATATATATATATATATATATATATATATATATATATATGTGTGTGTTCAAAATGTATACAGAAAATAGTAGGGAATTGACAGCCAACCTGTTATTAAAGAGGCAGATGGCTCTTGAGAGATTACTCCAAGTTGAACCAACATTCACTTCCATTTAATGTGTATAAGAACACCAAGTTAACTGCACATTTGTCTCTGTATCCCAAAATTGTTAAGCTGTGGTCTTAAAAAAAAAATCATGGCAGCCCAATAACAATAATTATTGTTCCTATATTACAGTGTAAGAGGCCATACGATTTTGTAGCTGGTCTAAGCCGAGCTCATTCTACTTAGTCTCTGCTGAGTCGTATTATGTCTAACAATAAGTCATATTTTAGTAACTTAAAGTTGGCCATGTATAATCATCTTCTGCAAAGTAACTTGATCCCTTTTTCTGAGTATCAATGTGAAATGAATTGCTGCATGGGTTGTGTGCCCGCCTTGACATTGTTTCACTTCTCTATTCACCGGTACGTGTTCCTCATTACTTGATCAATTGTGTAATAATCAGAAAGAAATCCACAAATAAAGGATACGTTTGCAGGCCACGATTAAAATGGAAGATGGTAAAGAATTACAGCGGAGCATAGTAGAAGAAATCGGTTTTCCAGTGGTTTAACAGTGGCCTTTTGGGGTTAAATCAATCTTCTAGCTGACTTAACCCTTGCATTGTTGACAATCTGCTGAATCTTTATTTGTCATTATTTTTACATAGTTGTTTCCAGGCCGCATTTCTACTTGCAAACCATTTGATATCCTCTTAAGGGTCTGGGCAGTAGCGTGCGGTGACCCTGCATTTCAGTGGGGTAGAAAACTACTGGCATATGACCACACCCACAATTTATGTTTTTTTAATATATATACCCTAACCCTATATACATATATAATATTGTATTATATATTGTTATTAGTGGTGGGCCGTTATCGGCGTTAACGGCTGCGTTAACGCGAAACTTTTATCGCGCGATTAAAAAAAATATCGCCGTTAATCTATTTTCAAACACTTCCTTGTTCGGACCCATCACGTGACTGAACTAACCAATCAGAAGCTAGAATTTAGACTGAGGTAAACGTGAGGGAATCAGAGAGTAATAAGTAATTATTATAAGTAATAATTGTGTAACATAAATATGTAAATGATTAACTGACTCAACATTGTAAGTACATTTCTAGCAAATTAACTCCAATATAAATCATATTAATTTATTCTACAACTTTCAAATATTTAACTTCTAAGCCTTACATTATTATGGATTATTACACGGCTCTTCTCAATGCTAGAGACTGCTCCATTCACTTGCATGGGCCTTCCCAACGTTCAGCTGTCAATTATTTTTGTTAATGCTCCGTTCACTTCACCACTTCCGGAGTTGAATTATATTTGATAATTTACCGTTGCCAAGTATAATTGACAGTTGTCAAGGTAAACGAAAGGATTTTTTGCCGTTTTAATCTAGATTAATTCCAAAATTAATCTAGATAAAAAAATTGTATCTATGCCCACCACTAATTATTATATACCTCACACCCGTGGTCCATAAATCCCCTTGTCCAGTGCACACACTTGCTTGAAAAAGTAGACATGGGAAACAAAACACAGCGTTTCTCTTTGAGCAACCACATAGCCATTTTTCTTTTCATGCCATGCTCGGGAGAAAGTTCTGTTGTGAGTTTTCCCCCTATCCTTCGTTTGTTGGATAATGTTCATGTCAGACGCCATATCTGCATCTGATATAGAAACGACGAAAGATACTGGCGGAATAATTTGAGGGGGACAACATTTTCATATCCCTCTGCACAGAGGTATAGCAGGAAACATCTCTGAAACAATCAACAAATATGTTTTTCTTCTCAAACTTTGTCACATGATCTATTGATGAGGATTACATTTCGTCTTTTCCAGGCTTTATGAATAGACCCATGCAGGAGTGAGTGTCGCCCCATACAATTTAACAGGGGACTTCTGTCATATTGTACAATCCAAGTGGGAACATCTTTATATTTTGGAGCACAAAGTTTGTCTGTTCTTTGAATGTGAACTTATGTACGGGACAGTTTTTTCTAAATTATCTTTTTCCACAATAACATGACTTCAGTTTTAACTACCACAGGTTATCACTGTTCAATCAATCAACATCCCTGTTCCCTGCACTTGAACAGCCTTAAAGCTATCATCTGTTCTTTGATGGAGTTACCTACAGCATATGTCGGAACCTGCACAATAGTACACAGACCTTCAAAGGAGGTTTAATTTGTAGAATTTTGTTTTTAACTTTGTGCTGTTAGACAGAAAAGATGGTTCCCACTTGGATTGTACACAATGACAGAAGTCCCCTCTAAGCCTCTACAAAATGACACTGGTCCCCTGTTCAGTGGTATGGAGCGATTTTACCTTCCAGCATTAATGTATTCATTAGGTTAGAAAATAATTGTTTACTGCTTTCTCTATAGAAGAAAATAAATAATTTGTCATAGAGCCTTTAGACAGTTCTTCCATAGTTCATAAGGGACATTTTGTCATGAGAAAAAAATACTGAATTTAACTAGGGCTGTCAATCAATTAAAATATTTTAGCATGATTAATTGCATGATTGTCCCTAGTTAACTCCCAAATTGCAAATGTGATTCACATCAATAGAATACATAATGAAACCTTCTTGCACGTTCTACAGACAGGATGACTGTCTTCAATCAACTGTCCCTCAGTGTTCTTATAATACCCAAAATATGCCCATACTTCAGACTTAGTCCTCTTGGATGGGCAACGATCGTGTCGAATAGTCTGAGTCACGTTGAATATCGTATAATGAATGTGACTATCGTTACTTATTACACGGCTCTTCTCAATGCTGTTGAACGCTCCGTTCACTTGCATGGGCCTTCACAACTTCCGGTGGTGAATAGTTTTTTGATAATTCACCATTGCTAAGCATATAATGACCGCTGTCAAGGAATGTTTTTTTATCTTTTTCTATCGTGTCACTCCGCAAGTAGTCCGGTAACTTATCAACCCCAGCGTCCTCGGTTGCTAAGCGACGTCAACGTCTTTGGCGGACTATTTCTCTGCTGAACAAATTGTGAAAAGACACACCGTGTGAAGTTATTTTTTTGACACGTCTAGTTCACCTTCATGCAGGCGGTGTTCAGTAAAATGAATAAATAAATAGCGATCTGTTTTCGGCGCATGTATGGCTATCTGCCTAAGCCCACGTTGGATTTTTTTTGCTGTTGAATGTTGATGGCGCAGTTGGTGAAATAAACAGATTGATTTCATACAAATCATAAAATCCTCTCTGTACCATCATCGTGTGTGAGTGTATCCGAGGTGCTTGTGGACGTGCGTCCGTGCGTGGGGGGTTCTTGATTGACCGATTTTCGAATATTATTCGAATACTTCTCAGCGAATATTGAACAGGATTTTTGCCAGAAATGCACCCATGATTCCAACTTCAAGAAACTTAAAAACATTTGTAGGCTACACAGTGCGCCTGCGAGGCAACTTCATGAGACTCAGATGAAGCGCGGGAAAGGATTTAAGCACACAGTTTCCACACCGCCGGCGCGGCTATCCACTGAGATAATAATTTTATTCGAAACAAACGGTAATTGTTTTTGAAATTTTTATCGGGGTACATCGTTACACCCATAACCGTTACATCACTATACACACACACACATGCACACAAAGATCATCTATTTTATCTCAAATGTATTCAAACCTGAATAGCTATTTGTTACACTGTTGGTGGTGGCGATGTTCACATAGTTAGCTCCAATTAACATTTCTTTACTTCTTAAACTATGTGGCCTTACTAAAACATCTTCAACCACACAACCCCCCCCTAGCAGCACCCACCGCAATATCTGCAGGAAAAGCATTTTCTAGTTTACTCCCCTCCCCTCTGCAAATATAGAGTTGGTTGTGAGGTTAACAGGTTGTGAGTGCTTACGTGTGTTTGTATTTGGGAGGCAGTGAGTGAGAGGCTGCGGGCGCACAACTCAGGCTGGCCGGATGGCGCATCAAGGAGCTTTTATAAACGCAATACTGTTAACCCGCAGTAATCAGCCCGACGTCCCCGAAACGTTAACGACCCACTTCTGACCCAATTCTCCCGACTCTCCCGATTACCACTCCGCCACTGGAGTGTGATAGAGTGTGTAGCTCTAGATAAGATAGAGTGATAGTGTGTGTATGTCCGACAAGAGGAGGATAGGAAGTCTTCACTCCAGTACTTACGTTCAGTACTTAAATAGAATCCACAGAAACAATGTATAGTTGTGTTTGCGTCCAGGTCTCCAGTCTACTATGGATGAGGAGAGAGAGGAGGGGGGTCCTGCCTCTAAAACCACTCCGTCTGGGGAACATGGCCGCCAGAGCAAAGCTAAGAGGTAAGAAGAGGATCTCTCTCTGTCTGTGACTGTTGTCCATCTCAGACCTCAGCAGCGATATCATGACTCCATCATTAGTCTGAGTAAAAGCTGTGTGTGTGTTGTGTTGAAGCCCAGAGCAGCAGGAGAGAGCAGACTCCCCTGAACCAACTGTGTCTCCATGAAGAGTGACAGCTCTATGGATCATCCTCATAACTTTATAGATGGGAATCTGTCTTTTGAGAAGGGGTGATGATTTGTCAAAGATTATAAAACTACAGCATCTATCAAATACCCATAAATCCTGATTCTTGTTTTTGTAGAAGAGTGCAGCAGGAGAGAGCAGACTCCCCTGGACCCAGCTGTGTCTCCATGAAGAGTGACTGGTCTATGGATAATCCTCGGAACTTTAAAGATGGAAATCAGTCTATTGAGAAGAGGTGATGATTTGTCAAAGATTATAAAACTACAGCATCTATCAAATATCCTGATCCTGACCATATATCCTGATTCTTGTTTTTGTAGAAGAGTGCTGCAGGAGAGAACAGACTCCCCTGGACCCAGCTGTGTCTCCATGAAGAGTGACATCTCTATGGACTATCCTCATAACTTTAAAGATGGAAATCAGTCTATTGAGAAGAGGTGATGATTTGTCAAAGATTATAAAACTACAGCATCTATCAAATACCCATAAATCCTGATTCTTGTTTTTGTAGAAGAGTGCAGCAGGAGAGAGCAGACTCCCCTGGACCCAGCTGTGTCTCCATGAAGAGTGACTGGTCTATGGATAATCCTCGGAACTTTAAAGATGGAAATCAGTCTATTGAGAAGAGGTGATGATTTGTCAAAGATTATAAAACTACAGCATCTATCAAATATCCTGATCCTGACCATATATCCTGATTCTTGTTTTTGTAGAAGAGTGCTGCAGGAGAGAACAGACTCCCCTGGACCCAGCTGTGTCTCCATGAAGAGTGACATCTCTATGGACTATCCTCATAACTTTAAAGATGGAAATCAGTCTATTGAGAAGAGGTGATGATTTGTCAAAGATTATAAAACTACAGCATCTGTCAAATACCCATAAACCCATACATAGATATGATTCTTGTTATTGTAGAAGAGTGCAGCAGGAGAGAGCAGACTCCCCTGGACCCAGCTGTGTCTCCATGAAGAGTGACGCGTCTATGGGAATTCCTTTGACCTTTAAAGATTCACGCCCCTCCAGAAAGGAAGGGTAAGGATTTGTCAAAGATTACTAGGAAAAATCCCAAAAAACTAGTTCATATTTTTCTAGAAGAGTCCAGCAAGAGAGAGAAGACTCCCCTGGACCTAGCTGTGTCTCCATAAAGAGTGACTGGTCTAAGGGTCAACCTCCTGACCTTAAAGATCACATGGCATGCTACCTTATGAATGCTTTTATATAGCTGTTAGTAGGCCTCTAATACAGTACTTAATGACGTTCAATAAATTCAGCCATGGTGCAGAATTACAGCCACTACGAGCCTGTCCCACAATGAGCTTTCCACAAACGTGCCATTTTTTAGAGGCGGGTCAAGGTGGAGGGTGGGGGTGTGGCCCTGAGCATCTTGCGGCCACGGTACCATGCGCTCTGTTTACAGTGGATGTATCGCAATGGCGAGGCGCACACAGCCTTTGGCTGTGTTCTGTTAATATTGTAGAACACTCCGGGTGCTCCGGCAGGAAACCTGGAGCTCTATATCTAAATAATATCATGTTATGCATAGATATCTATATCACATAATATATATTATCACGGCCAAAAGCTGTGTGTGCCTCCAGACGATATTATTATTGGTTCTTCCACTTCCACATCAATCTGAAGTAGACTGAACCGCCACATGGAGGAGAAAGGGATTGTTGCCCGTGATTGTCTCTTGACATCATGGGCAACATTCCCTTTCTCCTCCATGTCGCGGTTTGGACAGACACCCACATAAAACGTATGCTGGAAAACACATAAAAATGCAGATGATTGAACGATTCTCTCTCTCTCTCTCTGTGTCTGTCTGTCTGTCTGTCTGTCTGTCTGTCTGTCTGTCTGTCTGTCTGTCTGTCTGTCTGTCTGTCTGTCTGTCTGTCTGTCTGTCTGTCTGTCTGTCTGTCTGTCTGTCTGTCTGTCTGTCTGTCTGTCTGTCTGTCTGTCTGTCTGTCTGTCTGTCTGTCTGTCTGTCTGTCTGTCTGTCTGTCTGTCTGTCTGTCATAGGCAACACCTATGCACTTAGCTCAGTGAAATAAATGTTAGATGTAATAGCAAATGTCTTTTGCATGAACATACCCTTATAGTCTTTGTTCCACTACAGCAAATTATATAAAATAGTTAACTTTCAGGGAGACTTGGGCCTAACACATTCAGCCAGTTCGAACAGAAGAACAAACCAGAATAGGCCTGTTTAGTTAGCAGGATTTGATTCCGCATTCCTACACTTATACAATGCAATTCAATGTGGAAGTAATGCAAGTATTCAGAATACAATACTCAGATTGAGTGATGAAACGGAATACGTTACATGTTACATTTTTGGGCATGTATTCTGTATTCTGTAGCTTGATACATTTGAAAAGTAACCTTCCCAACACTGGTAATGACACACACACACACACACACATGTGGCGCCCGCACGGTCATAGCTCATTGTCTCATTGGCGACATGTGACGACATACAGGGAAAATTTCAAATCAGCGCGTCTGAGCCTTGCTTTATCAAAGGCAGAGCAGGATACCTAGTGCTCGTTTTACACCTAACGCCATTTCTAGTTACCGGGGGACCATAGGGGAACTCATATTAATGTTAGAAAACCTCATGAAGTGAAATTTAAACAAACCAGTAGTTTTATTGACCATTCAGGAAATATTTGTGTCTTTGGGTTTGTTTAATATGTAGGGAGGTTGAAGGACTAGGTGGGCTGTGATCTAAAATAACGGACGACATGTGTCTAAGATCCCTGACGGATTCAGCATCATTATTCATTTGTAGGCTGTGGTCACCTTGTCAGTGGACCACAGATGGGAGGATGAGAGGCCAGAGGAGGAACAGAACTTTAGAGGATTTCAGGAGGATTTAAATTCTTTGGCAGTTTGAAGGGGAGTTGTTGTTTTTTTGCTGTCTTGTTAACAGCTAATCTGGTATGAGTTAACAGGTTGTTATAGTTGACAGAGCGCTGGCCAGCCGATGTTAGATTTAGGGTTAGGGGTCACTGTCTGTATGTTATGGATGTTATTTGTTATATGTTATGTAACTCTGAGGAGTTACCATTAGTGTAGACATGGTGATGAGCAGGGCTGTGATCTAAATATAATCATGAAGCTTTTACTTGTCCTTCATAATGAAGGAATACTTTATTGACCTTTTTACTTTAGTATGAGGTATTCTCATCCAGATATAATAAAGTGTGTGTGTGTGTGTGTGTGTGTGTGTGTGTGTGTGTGTGTGTGTGTGTGTGTGTGTGTGTGTGTGTGTGTGTGTGTGTGTGTGTGTGTGTGTGTGTGTGTGTACGTTCTCTCCACAGGCGATCCCAGGAGAGGTCAAAGGTTTCCAGTGCTCAATCTGTACTGCAGAATCAAACAGAGTTGATCAAGGTGTGTAAATGAAACAAGACATTTGACTTCAGGTCTCTCAGCGGTGACCTAAGAACAGACGGAGAACAGACTAGTCAGTAGTTTGACATGTCGTCGTTGAGGAAGAAGTCAGGGGATCAGAAACAGAAAGCTGAGAGGGAGGAAAAGGACCAACAGTTGGTCACCCAGTTTATACAGAGAACGGTTTTTATTTATTCACCTTAGTTTGGTGCCCATTAACACTGAGCTACCTAGTGAATCATAGAATCTTATACCAATTAAATAAATACTTCATCAAACATGAAATTAATTTATATATATCTATGTATCTATATCTATATCACTTATATATATGAATCAATGAAAAGAGGATTGTTTAAAGGCACCCAGTGCAACTTTATGTAAACATTCAATGAAAAATAAACATTCAATTTCTAGTCTTTTTTACACGTAGTAAGTTTCAATAACTCCATACCATTACATATCGACATTCAAGGAGCAAAGATGAGACGTCGTTGTGTGGTGAGAACTGATAGAAAATCGTAAACAACAACAATCGCCGGTGGGGAGAAGCCATTTTTCCATTGACTGGAAGCCTGCTTTTGTCAGGATTCTCGCATGGACTGTTGTTTTTGTCTCCCCCTACCTGTTGGAGTGTGATAATTCTGGACTTTGTTTATGTTTGGAGCCATGTGTTGGTCATGCGTCCGGGGTGACACCCATGTCCTTATTTGGGCGACTTCCTGCCTTTTGTTTGTGCCCTCCATTTTCTCTGTCCACCTGTCCCTCATTTTGCATTGATTGGTGGAGTATTTAAACGCTGCCCTTTCTGCTCACTTTGTCAGATCGTCACGTTAGGTACTGTTTGCTACCCGACTGCCACGTGAGTGCGACTAGCGTGAAGCTCTTTAAAGAGAGACTATAGTTTCTGGTCTTCCCAGTTTTGAACCCTGCCTGTTTGGATTAAGCCTTCTGGCTATCAGTTTTTGGATCTCTTGCCTGTAGCTGTCCGTCAGTATCTGTCTGCCTGCCTGCCCGTTTACGAACCCTGCATGTACCTGGAATCTGATTTGCCCGCTGGACTGTATGGAAATAAACCCTTTTTTGATCTGCTATTGATTCCCGTTCTGTGTCGTGACAGTACGATCTGACCAAGATGGAATCAGCAGATCTGGATCAGGTGAAGGCTGTGCTGGAGAGGCAAGGAGCGCTTCTCGGTCGACATCAAGCCCAGTTTCAGACAGTTGAAGGTTCTCTGGGGGCCATCGCAACCAGCATCACAGACTTGGCGGCCCAGCTGCAGCAGGTCCAACTGGCCCTGGTGCGGCCACCCCAGCCTCAACTGCCGACACCGCCCGACCCACCCGGTCCATCTGGTAACCTGTTCCGAGAGCCCCGTCTGCCAGCTCCTGCACTTTATGCCGGGGAACCTGGAACCTGCAGATCGTTCCTTTCACAATGTTCGCTGGTGTTCCAGCTGCAGCCCGCCACCTTTCCGTCGGATCAGTCCCGGGTTGCTTATGTCATTACCCTCTTGGCGGGCCGTGCAAGAGAGTGGGGAACTGCGGTTTGGGACTCCAACTCCCCAGTCTGTCTCAGCTATCAGGCATTCATAGGTGAGATGAAGAAGGTCTTTGATCGCTCGGTGCACGGGAGAGAGGCCGCCCGAGTGATGTTGCAGATCCGTCAAGGCAAGAGGTCTGCTTCTGACTATGCAATAGACTTCCGCACCCTCGCCACCACCAGTGGCTGGAATCCAGATGCCCAGTATGATGCCTTCCTCTATGGACTCTCTGAGGCCATCAAGGATGAGGTCGCCACCCGTGAGCTGCCTTCCACCTTTGATGACCTCGTTGAGCTCGCCATCCGAGTGGACAAACGCCTGAAGCAGCGCGCCGGGGAGCGTGAGCTCCGCCCTCCTCCGAGGTCACCCGCCTCGGAGGCCCCTCTCCCGTTCCTGCCAGCGCCAGCTTACCCCAGCCTACCAGAGCCCATGCAAGTGGACCGTACCCATCTGTCCCCAGCCGAGAGACAGAGAAGAAGGGACACCAATTCTTGCATGTATTGTGGTAAACCGGGCCATTACTCCGCCCAATGCCCGGCAAAAGGCAACGCTCACCCGTAGAGGGGGGATTACTGGTGAGCGTCACTCCTCTTCATCCCTCTTCTACCATCCGTACCCTTGTCCCTGCCACGCTCATTACAGGAGCTCATTCCCACCTCGTGTCTGCTCTTATTGACTCGGGAGCTGATGGTAATTTCATGGACACCTCCCTGGTCTCTGAGCTACACCTCGTCCCAGCCCAGCTGAGAACGCCTCTGGAGGCAAGAGCACTAACCGGAGCAAGGTTCTCCCAGATAACCCATGTCACGCCCCCGGTGAGTCTACTCATTTCTGGCAATCATCAAGAGAACCTAGTGTTCCATATGTTAGACTCACCAACTGCTCCCATCGTCCTCGGCCGGCCCTGCCATCTGCGTCAACTGGTCTGTCACCGTTCCAGTGCTGCCTCGGCTACCAGCCTCCATTGTTCCCGACCCAGGAGGAGGAGGTTGGGGTTCCCTCAGCACAGACATTCATCCGACGCTGTCGCAGAACGTGGAGGCGAACCCGGGCCGCCATTCTTCGCTCACAGACCAGAATGAAGAGTCAGGCAGACCGTCGCCGCATCAAGGCTCCCCACTACACCCAGGGGCAGCGGGTGTGGCTTTCCACGCGTGACCTTCCTCTGAAGGTGACTTCCCCAAAATTGAATCCACGCTTCATCGGCCCCTACACCATCTCCCAGGTGGTCAATCCCTCTGCGGTTCGCTTGAACCTCCCTCATGCCCTCCGCCGCATCCACCCCACCTTCCATGTGTCCCGTGTCAAGCCCTTCCAGTGTTGCCGTCCGGGTCCCAACTCCGGCCCCAAACCCCCACCACCCCCCAGACTCGTTGATGGGTCTGAGGTTTACACAGTTCGCCGCCTGCTCGACGTCCGCCGTCGGGGTCGGGGCCACCAGTACCTGGTGGACTGGGAGGGCTACGGCCCCGAGGAGAGGAGCTGGGTCCCTGCCCGGAACATTGTTGACCCCTCGCTCATCAAAGACTTTCACCGTCAGCATCCTGCTCCCACCACGGTCAACGCCAGGAGGCGTTGGTAGAGGAGGGGGTACTGTCAGGATTCTCGCATGGACTGTTGTTTTTGTCTCCCCCTACCTGTTGGAGTGTGATAATTCTGGACTTTGTTTATGTTTGGAGCCATGTGTTGGTCATGCGTCCGGGGTGACACCCATGTCCTTATTTGGGCGACTTCCTGCCTTTTGTTTGTGCCCTCCATTTTCTCTGTCCACCTGTCCCTCATTTTGCATTGATTGGTGGAGTATTTAAACGCTGCCCTTTCTGCTCACTTTGTCAGATCGTCACGTTAGGTACTGTTTGCTACCCGACTGCCACGTGAGTGCGACTAGCGTGAAGCTCTTTAAAGAGAGACTATAGTTTCTGGTCTTCCCAGTTTTGAACCCTGCCTGTTTGGATTAAGCCTTCTGGCTATCAGTTTTTGGATCTCTTGCCTGTAGCTGTCCGTCAGTATCTGTCTGCCTGCCTGCCCGTTTACGAACCCTGCATGTACCTGGAATCTGATTTGCCCGCTGGACTGTATGGAAATAAACCCTTTTTTGATCTGCTATTGATTCCCGTTCTGTGTCGTGACAGCTTTATTTATTGTAGGTTACGAAAAATAAAGAAAATGGCGGCATTGTTGTTGTTATCGATTTTCTATCAGTTCTCACCACACAACGACGTCTCATCTTTGCTGCTTAAATGTCTGTATGTAATGGTATGGAGTTATTGAAACTTACTACGTGTAAAAAAGACTAGAAATTGAATGTTTATTTTTAAGCCTCGAAAGTTGCACTGGGTGCCTTTAATGCAGCAGCAAGGCCTAACCTCATTTCCTTCTACTTAACTACTATGCAGCCAGGGTAGATCTGTGAATACTGACCTCTAGTGGTGAAAAGGTGCCTGACAAACTTTGGGAACATATTGAAAAAAATGTAAAACGGCATTGAATGTCAATGAATTTCTAAAGAAAGCCTTTTTGCAAGAAAGAACAATAATGAGAGATGCCACTCATGTACCTCTGACATTCATACATCAATGTATTGGGTCATTTCAATTGCGGCATTTAGCAGATGCTTTTATCCAAAGGGACTTACGTCGGTTAATACACATTAACGGCAGAGTCAACCATGCAAGGCGACAGCCAGCTCGTCAGGAGCGGTTAGGGTTAAGTACCTTGCTCAGGGACACATCAACACTCTGGGGAGCTGGGGATCGAACTAGCAACCTTTCGGTTACAAGACAACTTGTCTACCTCCTGAGCTGAACCAACTCCATATGTTTAGCACTAGGCTACACTAGAGCTACCAGTCTATCAATCTATGGGTGGTCAAATGGGTTTTCCAGGCTGGTGGGATGGCTAGGTTGGAGGCCCATTATATTCTTTCATAGGGTCCGCAATCTCTAGCGGTGCCCCCGCTTTATGTGAGCATTGACAGCATCTCTTGTGGTGCTAATAGTCTCCAGGCTTCCCTCTTTAGACCAGCGAGACGTTAATCTAGGACAGATGCTTCTGATGTCCTCAGTTAGTTCAAAGTAAAGTTCTCCTTGATGTTTGTTCTGTTACAGAGGGCTGAGGAGAACGCACATACTTTTCTAGACAAGGAGCTGAAGAAGCTCTGGAGGGATCTCTTCTCTGATTACCCACAATGCTCAGAGAGTCGGAGGGAAGAGGAGGAGGAGGATGGTAAGAATGAGGAGCAGAGGAGGCGCGCCATAGAGGGAGTGGTAGACATCACAAAGCTCTGCCTGATGGAGATGAACCAGGAGGAACTGGCCGACATGCTGTGGAGTGGTAAGATACTCATATAGGTTAAATGGTTTGATCCAAATATGTAGGGTTATTGTGGGCCATCAGGTTAAATTGATTGATCCATACATGTACGGTTATTGTAGGGGTATCAAATTGAATGGTTTGATCCAGATATGTAGGGTGGGGGTATTAGGTTAAAGTATGTTAAACATTATACTGCAGATCAATGTCAGAATTACTCAGTGGAAGAGATGCACTACTATCTTGTTATATCAGGTTAGGAAGTCACTTTCTGCTGATACTAGGGGTGCAACGGATCACAAAACTCACGGTTCGGATCGTGTCACGGCTTTTGAGTCACGGGTCGGATTATTTTCGGATCAACAACAATAAAGATAATAAGACAAATGTGACTTTAAATAAAATCTTAAAATGTGTAAAAACTTAATAAAGTGAAAAATTAGGTAATAATCCTGCTTCCTTTAAAGGAGCATTTCACCGGTGGAGGCATGAATATGTATTAAAATTGGGTCCTATATGTAGTCGAATAATAAAATAAAATTCTAATTTGGTGCCGTCTTGACCGAGAAAAGGCAGAAAGTGACTTTTTGGCGCTTGTGGATTGAAGACAATAACACCCACCATGCACCACGATGCACAGCTTCGCTGGCCACTCCCGCTGATCTAGATCTCCGCCTCCCGTTCCTCTATCAGCCTCAGCTGCTCGTCGCTATATTGCGGCTCGTAAAGGTAGCCACGAACATCTGATTCGAGCATCAGATCTTCAAAATCCCCATCTTCTATATCAGATCCAGTACCTTCCGCCATTGTACTTCAGTTTTATCAACAGCCTCTTTCAGAGGCTGTGGATGTTAGTTTCTGCTGGTGAAGTCCCACCCACTGGCACTGCTCTAATAGGTCTGTAGCGTCAGTGGGTGCTTGTAGTCTTACGAGAATCCTCCCCTCTTACACCTCCTATTTACTTCTACGCAAAAATCGTCATATTGCGTCATCTTAAACAGGAAGTGTTGGAGATCGATACGGATCCCTCCAGTCTCTCCAGAAAATAAGGGAATGCTGCACGACCATTCAAAAATATGAGTGTGTTTCTAACGATACAAAGCTTAATGGTAATTGGTGAAGTTTCCCTGTAAGCATAGTCAATATTTAAAAAAATTGCAATCTGAGGCATTATTCCTTCTTCTTTTTAACATGGATAGTAAATAATCCCTAACCCTGGATTTACAATTCAGGATGTCTGCATTGCCTGGGGAGAGTTTAAAGTCTACACTCTCCAAAGGCAATGCAGACATCCTCATCTTTTTTTTTTCATCAAGTATGGTAGCGAAATACAGTTTCTGTCTTGTTTTATTTGGCACATTGTAAATCCATTGATTTCGGATGGAAGACTCATTGCTCATTGCAAAGGGGGTTGGTTGTAGTCTTTTCGCTCGGTTCTAGCCGTACTGTTGATACGGAGAACCGAGCGAAAAGACTACAACCAAACATAAACATGTCCGGTTCCGGTTCCGGTTACCGTTTCAATGGGATTTAGGGAACGCCAAATAAAACACAACAGAAACTGAATTTCGCTACAATACTTGATGATGTTGTTAATACCGGAATTGTCCTTTCAACAAGCGCTGATCAAGTGAACGCACAACTCTATTTTTTATTAGCCGATCCGCGGATCAATTTCGTCCCGAACCGTGAGGGTTGATCCATACGGATCACGGGTAACCCGTGAACCGTTGCACCACTAGCTGATACTCAAAAATGATAGCACTGCTAACAAAGTTATAAGATCCATATGAAGTAGGATTTAGAATACTTACTTCATTACACCAGTCCTATTGTTTGGACATATGTATAGCATGCGTCTTCTGGTTTGTGATTTAGGAGCTGTTGCTGCCCAGTACCAACATAAACTCAAGTCTCATCTGAAGAAGAAGTTCCAGTGTGTGCTTGAGGGAATCGCAAAAGCAGGAGAGCAAAGACCTCTGAATGAGATCTACACAGAGCTCTTGATCACAGAGAGAGGCAGTGGAGAGGTCAACAAGGAACATGAGGTCAGACTGATTGAAAAGGCTTCAGGAAGCCAGCCTATGAGGAAACACCAATTAGATGTGAAGACATATTTAAACCCTTACCTGGACAAGATAAACCAATCAGAACAATAATGACAACCGGAGTGGCTGGCATTGGTAAAACCGTCTTAACACACAAGTTCACTCTGGACTGGGCTGAAGGCAAAGCCAACCGAGACATAGACTTCACATTTCTCCTCACTTTCAGAGAGCTGAATTTACTGAAAGGGAAAGAGTTTAGCTTAGTGGAACTTCTGCATCAGTTTTCTGTTGAAACCAAAGAATCAGGAATCTACAGATACGACCATGACCAAGTAGTCTTCATCTTGGATGGTCTGGATGAGTGTCGACTTACTCTGGACTTCCAGAACAACCCGATCTGGACTGATATCACAGAGCCGACCTCAGTCGACGTGCTGCTGACAAACATCATCAGGGGAGTCCTGCTTCCCTCTGCTCACATCTGGATAACCACACGCCCTGCGGCAGCCAATCAGATCCTGCTGAGTGTGTTGACATGGTGACAGAGGTGAGAGGGTTCAATGACGCACAGAAGGAGGAGTACTTCAGGAAGAGATTCAGAGAGGGGACACTGGCAAGCAATATCATCTCTCACATCAAGAAATCTCGAAGCCTCCACATCATGTGTCACATCCCAGTCTTCTGTTGGATCACTGCTACAGTTCTGGAGGACTTCTTCAAAACATCCCAGAGAGGAGAAGAGGTGCCCAGGACCGTGACTCAGATGTACAGCCACTTCCTGAGGGTTCAGTCCATACAGGGGGACAGGAAGTATCATGGGAGAACTAAAACTGATCCACACTGGAGTTCGGAGAGCAGGGAGATCATTGTTTCTCTGGGGAAACTGGCTTTTAACCAGCTGGAGAAAGGTCAGCTGATTTTCTACGAGGCAGACTTGGCAGAGTGTGGCATCGATATCAGAGCAGCCTCGGTGTACTCAGGAGTGTTCACCCAGATCTTTAAAGAGGAGTGTGGGCTGTACCAGGATAGGGTGTTCTGCTTTGTCCATCTGAGCATCCAGGAGTTTCTGGCTGCCCTTTATGTCTTTCTGTGCTACATCAACACTGGTGTCAATCTGATCTCAGAAGAACAGCCAACCTCCAGGGAAGAGGAACTCCTCCTCTACAAGAGTGCTGTGAACAAGACCTTACAGAGTGAGAACGGACACCTGGACTTGTTTCTCCGCTTCCTCCTGGGCCTCTCTCTAGAGACCAATCAGATGCTGCTACAAGGTCTTCTGGGACCAGGAGCAAATACATTACTGGGCAATCAAATTAAAAAAGTCCTGCCGGGACTGACAGGAAGAGGGTCACGGAGCAATACCCAAATCGTCCATTACATCAAGCAGAAGATAGGTGGAGATCTCTCTCAAGAGGGAAGCATCAATCTGTTCCACTGTCTGAATGAGCTGAACGACCGTTCTCTAGTGGAGGAGATCCAACAGTACCTGACATTAGGAAGTATCTCCAGAGAATCTCTCTCCTCTGCTCAGTGGTCAGCTCTGGTCTTCATCGTACTGACATCAGAAGAGGAGCTGGACGTGTTTTACCTGAAGAAATACTCTGCTTTTGACGAGGCTCTACTGGGGCTGCTGCCATTGGTCAAAGCCTCCAAAACATCTCTGTAGGTTCACTCATAACATGTATTACAATACGCACAACAAAATATACATAATACTAGACTATTAAAGTTCAAATAACCTCTAAAACTTATCTGTAGGCACACTTATATTATGTTTTACGATACACACAAAACAATATACATACTAATATAAAAGTAATATTATGATGACAAAACAACTGTTAAAAGGGTGCCAAGCACAAAGTGCGACGGCAACCTATTGTAATTCATAGTTTCATTATTATTATTATTCCGCCATGTTTTACTTACACAGCCTAAACCACTCGCACGCTTTTTATGAAACTTACTTTGGCTTTAGAGGCTGACTCAAGTTTGAAAGAGAGCAAATAATACACTGATTGGCCTAAAGGTGGCGCCATAGCAACAGTCCAAAAATGCAAACTTTGAACAAACATATCTCATAACCGCTTCGACGAAAAGTCATGAAACTTTGTTAACACAAGCATATCCCCATGCAGAACAAATATAACTCAAGAACCTATGACTTTATTTTGATACATTTATGAATATCTTGAACTTTGTTAAAAACACTCAGTTCCCTAAGGATCCTAGGTTTTTAGACATAGACAAACCTTTAGCCCAGCAGTTTTGAACAGGTGAGGCGCGCATCCCCTGGGGGGCGCCAAAGAGCCACAGGGGATGCGAGACACGCAACACGCAAAGCAAAAATACACATCTGTATGAAGCTCTATTGATTGTCCCAAATCACCAGAAGTCAGCATTAAGGGAGGAGACGGGACCCAGCAAAAATCGTAGGAAATATGATCCTGAATGCGTTTCTGGTTTTCTGTGGAGAGCGAGTTCCCCCAGATCTCCACAAAGGCTATGAAAGTCCTAATCCCCTTCACCTCCACCTATTTATGTGAGTGTGGGTTTCCCGCACTGACCCTTATTAAAAACAAATATAGATCAGGCTGCAGGTGGTGGGACATATTGTAAGTTGTTTAAATCTGAGGATTTATGTGGCTGAAATCGTTAACAAATTTGATGAAAATATGTGATTCTGTTCTGCTCTCATAACATTCCGTTGTCGTTCATTGATCAGAGAGCTGTCCATTGTGCTGATTTTTTTCGATCCATCTCCTATCAAAAAGTGCCCTTAAGGCCCAGACACACAGCGCCGATTTCAGCCGTCGGGGGTCGTCGGTAGCTTTGTTTATGACTTGTGGATAGGCCTACTGTTGATTGATAAAAAGTAGCCTCATTTAGGCTGCATGAAGTTGGAAAATTATTTGCTTTTGCAAAGAATCGTTTATGAATGCACTTTTAAAAAAGTTGTGGCAATAAAATTTCTTCAAATACAATACCTATTAAAAAATATTTACCTTTGATTAGTTATTGAAAGTCATCATTGCCTGGAACACACAAAAGATGGCAATAACTGAAGAGGCGTGTGTTAGGTCAGGTGGATGGGATTTTTTTTTTTGTTGGAGGGGGGGGGGGGGGGAGGCTCGGCTGTCCTTACCTACTCTAAGGGGAGACTCACATTCACCCAATTTGAAACCCCTGCTTTAGCCCATATCATCTATGGACCAATGTCTTCATTCTGACATAAAGCAAAGTCTGTACAATAAAGATTGAAGCACCCAGGAGCCATTGACTTCTCAAAAGGGTGTGGTTTAAAACACATAAAGACTTAAATGCTTATATCAACATTAAAATGGACTGCTATGATCTTGAATCCCATACAAAAGTTGTTCAAAATCAAATTCTGAATAAAACAGACTCAACATATTTCCAATTAGGGTGTGGAATCGAAATGGGCGTGGCCTGTGACTAAAATCACCACAGTTCATAGACGGAATGTTTGATTGGAGCGGGACCAAATTAGTGGATGTTGGGGACCAAAGCTCCAACTGTTTAGGTAAAATAAAGTTGATTGACATAACATCATGGCCGCCAGATGCTCAAAATCATCCAAAAATTAACTTAATGCCAAAAGGCAAGGCTAACTTAAACCAATCATCATAAAACTTGGTGCAGTCAAAGGAACATGGGTCAAGAGGAACACCCCCAACTTGTTCGACATCGGGCTATAGGGAGCGGTAAAACAATTAACTGAAAATGCAGCCTCTCCAAATTGCACCTAGATCAGGCGATTCGGGGAATTATATCAATTAACATAGTTGCAGACTTAATGGTCTGACCAGGTCGTCATGGTCTGCGTCAGGGTCTTAATTGTCTGTTAGGGTCTTAATGGTCTGACTGGGTCTTATTGGTCGGCTTTAGGCCTGGCACCCGTAAAATGCTGCTTGCAGCATTAATTAGTATTGTTGTTAGTATCAACATTTTTCAACTAATATATAACTAACATTTAAAGATCTGATGTGTGATCATTTGTTAAACTATCAGAAAAGTCAATAAAACATTTAATCATGGTTCCCAACATTTTTTTTTGTGTGAAGGCTGAATTGCTGTCATCTGTCAAAGAGTTGCTGTAAAGCTCTGGTCTCAGTTCTTCAGCAGACTGCTGAAGGGAGTTTGAATGTTCACAGTAATCTCCTTGAGCTCACTTCCCTGATCCCTGATAGCAGCGAGTAGAGCCGAGGCGCTAGCATCACTGGACGTACTCCCCTCCAGCGTTGGCCCCCTGTGCTGTTCTTTAGCTACACCATGTTTCTCCTGTGAACTTTTTGGATCTTTTAAGCACTTTTAATCTCAGTTGCTAACATGTTCTGTTTATTGTGTGTTAAGGCTGAATGGCTGTGATCTGTCAGAGAGATGCTGTGAAGCTCTGGCCTCAGTTCTCAGCTCCAACTCCTCTCGTCTGAGAGAGCTGGACCTGAGTAAAAATGATCTGCAGGATTCAGGAGTGAAGCTGCTCTCTACTGGACTGGGGAGTCCACACTGTACACTGGAAACTCTCAGGTCAGTTTTACTCAATGTGCATCAGTTACACCACAAGGTTCAATATCAGAAGACTTTACCTACTGCCCCCTGGTTTGAGAATCACTCCTAAATGACGTCAAAAAACTATATCAGCTAATAACTCAGTATCTTTGATGACCACATGTATCCGAGTGGTACAATTTGACACATTACACCTTGTTTATGTGGGATGCAAAAATGAAAAGTATCCCAAATTTTCCATTGCAACTTTCCAATTATACTCACAAAATAAATAATAGTGCCTTCCCACAATCCCCTGTTAACAGGACAGTGGTAGTTAAGAAATGAAGTCTCAGTATTTGCATCAATCAAAGGTTATCGGTTTGAATAAACTAAATGTATGGTTTTCATAGGAAGAACTCGACAATTTATATTTTTTGTTGCCATGACTGTATAAGGTATTTGTTATGTTATCGTTTTTTACATATATTCTTTAATATATTTTATCTTCAGAATTTCAATTGAAGACATAAAGTACAGAACAAAGTTAAACATTTAAGATGTAGAAATACAGAACAATATGGATGAATACCAAGCAACATTATACGATTGAATATAGAGATACAGAACATAAAACGATTGAATATGTAGAGATATATAACATGAAGCGATTTAAATCTTATGAATACAGAACAACATAAAACGATTGAATGTGTAGGAATACAGAGCAACATAAAACGATTGAATGTGTAGGAATAAAGAACATAAAACAATTGAATATGTAGGAATACAGAGTAACATAAAACAATTGAATATGATGAGTTGCAAAACCTCAGATGGGTTTCATAGTCGTCCTTGATTTTGAAGCCTGGTAAAAGTGTCTGAAGACGGGAATGGCAAGTGCCCTTAGTGTTTTAGGCTTTTTCAAATGCGCTTAAGCAATTTGATGAAAGGTTGAATTATGGAATTGTAGCCTTAAAAAAGGAATACTAGAGATAGTTGAAGGCCCTACTTTGCTTCGCAGTCCTCCGCTTCGTTAGGTCTGACTCTGTTCACACAGAGTTCAGGATCCCTACAAGGCCATCAGGCGACTGCTGAAGGGAGTTTGAATGTTCAGTCATCTCCTGTAGCGCACTTCCCTGATCACTGATAGCAGTAAGGAGAGCCGAGGCGCTAGCATAACTGGACGTACTCCCCTCCAGTGCTGCCCCATGGCGGCCCTGTGCTGTTCGTTAGCTACACCATGTTTCTCCTGTGAACTTGTTGGATCTTTTAAGCACTTTAAATCTCAGTTACTAACATGTTCTGTTTGTGTGTGAAGGCTGAATGACTGTCAGCTGTCAGAGAGATGCTGTGAAGCTCTGGCCTCAGTTCTCAGCTCCAACTCCTCTCGTGTGAGAGAGCTGGACCTGAGTAACAATGATCTGAAGGATTCAGGAGTGAAGCTGCTCTCTGCTGAACTGGGGAGTCCACACTGTACACTGGAAACTCTCAGGTCAGTTTTACTCAATGTGCATCAGTTACATCACAAGGTTCAATATCAGAAGACTTTTAAAACAATCCCTTTCTCCTCCATGTCATGGTTCATGTACTTCAGGGAGTCAAAGCCAAAGGTCCTTTAGAACGGTTATCCCAATAACAAAGAAGTGTACAACACTTGTGTTACAGTGTGTGTAATCACACACACACACACACACACACACACACACACACACACGTGGCGCTCGCACGGTCGTAGCTCATTGTCTCATTGGCGGGCCAAATTCTCTGGGCTGGCAAGGCAGAGAAGGGGGAGGTGGGATCTCCCCTTATGAGGACACACGGGGAATATTCCAAAACCGCGCGTCTGTACTTTGTTTTTTCAAAGGCGGAGCAGAATGCCTAGTGCTCGCTTTACACCCAACGAAATTTCTAGCTACTGGGGGAGCATAGGTATGCTAGGGGAACTGTTAGAGAACCTCAGAATGTGACATTTTCATGCCATGAGATCTTTGCAACATGGAAATACAGAACAACATAATTTAATATGTAGAAATACAGAACAAAATAAAACTATTAAATATAGCCGTTATAATAACATAAAAACAGATCCGTAGGCACACTTATAACATGTCTTACAATACACACAACACAATATACATACTACTATAAAAGTAATAGAAATACAGAACATCTATAGATTCTATATCTATAGATCTGGCTAAGTTAGAGAAATCTGTGGCCAGCATGCATGGCGCGCAAGCTAAAAACATCAACTTGTGGTCATCCTTTATTGTTAGTATGTTTGGGGAGTAGCCATGATTTGTTTTCCTTCTTCTACTTCTTTACATCTGTTATCCCAAATTTCTGTGTCTGTGTGTGTGTGGGGGGGGGGGGGGGGAGTGCGTGCTGATGAATGTTGTGTGTTCTCATTTGTGTACGTGTAACTATTTAATGTCAAATGTTGTCTTATTTGCGTTTATGCCTTATTGGTGTATGTTGTCTTATTTGTGTTTGGGTCAAATTGTTTTCTATGTCTATCTGTTTGTTGTACAAATCATAAAATAAAAAATTGATCACAAAAAAGAAATACAGAACATCTGTTATTAGTATTATTGTTAGTATCAACATTTTACACCTAATATATAACTAACATTTGAAGATCTAATCTATAATCATTTGCAAAACAAATTAGAAAAGTTGAATAAAACATTTAATCACGATTCCTAACATCTTTTGTTTATTTTGTGTGAAGGCTGAATGGCTGTCAGCTGTCAGAGAGATGCTGTGAAGCTCTGGCCTCAGTTATCAGCTCCAACTCCTCTCGTCTGAGAGAGCTGGACCTGTGTGCCAATGATCTGCAGGATTCAGGAGTGAAGCTGCTCTCTGCTGGACTGGGGAGTCCACACTGTACACTGGAAACTCTCAGGTCAGGGTTAGGGTTAAATGTGTCTTTGGGTTTGTTTAATATGTAGAGAAGATCCAGGACTAGGTGGGCTGTGATCTAAAAGAACAGACGACGCGTGACTAAAATCCCTGACAGGTTCAGCATCATAACTCATTTGTAGGCTGTGGTCCCCTTGAAAACCCACTTCCTCTTCCTGATTTCAGATGGAGCAATACTGCTGTGTTTCAATAAAGTATCGATAAAGTATCATTTAACTTTATTCATCCAGATAGAATAAATAAACTGTGTGTGTGTGTGTGTGTGTGTGTGTGTGTGTGTGTGTGTGTGTGTGTGTGTGTGTGTGTGTGTGTGTGTGTGTGTGTGTGTAGGTTGTCTGGCTGCCTGGTCACACAGGAAGGCTGTGCTTCTCTGGCCTCCGCTCTGTGCTCCAACCCCTCCTATCTGAGAGAGCTGGACCTGAGCTACAATCACCCAGGAGACTCAGGAGCTGCGCTGCTCTCTGCTGGACTGGAGGATCCACGCTGGAGACTGGACACTCTCAGGTATGGAGAGGACAGCTCACCACTCAGGGACAAAGTAAGAGACGCCAAGATTGTTTATTGGCCTGTGGCATGTGCGACCATTGACGTACCACGGCATATGCCGTTCAGGAATGGTATATGCCGTTTAGGAACGGTAAGTGCCACCACAACCACTGACATACCATGGCATATGCCGTTCAGGAACCGCATCTGCCGTTCAGGAACGGTAACTGCCGTTCCCAACAATGGTTGGGACACGTCTTTAGCATATGGCAAAATAAATGTACACAGTGTGTCTTTTTACAAGACACGCCAAAGACGTTGACGTCGCTTAGCGACCGAGGACTCCGAGGGATCATAAGTCTACGTCACTCCCCGCTCTACGAGCATGTCATGCAGAAAGAGACGAGAGCGACCAGAGCCGCAATCATGTCTTGTTGTGCGGTTGGTTGCACAAAGACTAACAAAACGCAGAAGTTTTACAGGATACCATCAACTCGCACACCATTTAAGGCAAACGGGAGACGTCTTTGGTTACAAGCTATCAGAAGAAGCGAATGGAACGAGCAGATGATTAAAGGCTAGGCTTACTACCGTCACCGGAGCAAGTACGGTGCCGTGTTCCAATATCCATACTTCCATCAGTACACTTAAACGAAGTACACTATCCGCACTCACTAAGTGCGCTAATTTTCAGATGCCAGTGTTGTTCCAAATCGAATACTCTGTGGTGCACTGACCAATAAACATCCCGCTTGGAACGGTGAACTCTTTACGCCTAGCAGCTATAAAAGACTATAAAATGACTCTATTAATTTAGGCTACGTGGAAAATGCGCAGACGTTGGCTCAGCCTGGCCCTGCCCTCTTCCGCTACGTAGCTAAGATGGCTGCCGTTGAGTACGAAAAGTGTACATCGCCACACGCTTCGCGATTTGACCGTTTTGAGTACAACATCCGGGTCCTTTCAGTACACTTATTTTCGCCCAATCTTTATCGGAACGCCCTACGTACTCAAACTTAGGCTAGTAAGTACGGATAGTATAGATATTGGAACACAAAAGCATCTACCAACAGATCTCACATATCCTAACAACAGAACGGACAAGAGAAACGTATAAAGAGACAAAGTCTCCTACAAGGATTCAACCCACTGCTAGAGGAAGGGGTTTATAAAGGCCGCTGTAACTCATGTTGTGTAGAAAGTGATGAGACAGCAGATGAGGGGACTGTTTCAACATGCTGCACTCCCTGTGTTTCCCCCCCAGTGTGGAGCACGGTGGAGTGTGCAGGCTGAAACCAGCTCTAAAGAAGTGTAAGTGTCTGTTTGATTCATCACAACACACACACTTAATATTGAGATTGTCCATCCACACAGCAGGAGGTGACGTCCGTTCATTCAGATCCTTCTGGGAATGAAGATGATGGTTCAAATCATGCATCTTACGTATGTTAAAATGTACATAATTACTGTGATTATATCATGACTGATGATTGTACAACATTAGACATAACACCATAATAATCAGGAAACTATTAATCATAATTACATTCTACAGTCTATTTTATGTTCAAAAAGTAAATTGAATATATTGAATATATTATATTCAACTAATAAATTATACTATTGTCTTGGTGCTTTTATAATAATTATTATTATTTTGTTATAATTCAGGGTATTACATTAGACATAGGACATAATAATCATAATCACATGTTTTGAATGATGCATGCATTTTGCCTTATATTTCAACTAGAGCGGGTGATGCTGTTTATTAAAATAACCATGAAGAGGATGATGATGATGATAATTAATAATAATTTAGCAGCCTAATCATGTCTGTTTCTTCCGTCAGATGCCTGTGAACTCACCCTGGACCCCAACACAGCCAGCAGACGACTCTCTCTGTCTGAGGACAACAGAAAGGCGACGCGGGTTGAAGAGGACCAGTTGTATCCGGATCACCCAGACAGATTTGACCACTGGCTCCAGGTGTTGGGTAGAGAGGCTCTGCCTGGCCGCTGTTACTGGGAGGTGGAGTGGAAAGGACGGGTTGATATAGGAGTGGCATACAGAGGAATCACCAGGAGAGGAGCGAGTCGTGACGGCACGCTTGGACAGAGTACCAAGTCCTGGTGTCTTAGTTGTTTTCCTAATGGTTGCTACGCCCGTCACAACGGTGTTCTTAAAGTCCTACGTTCCGGCCCCATTTACACTACCAGAGTAGGAGTGTATCTGGACCGGCCCGCTGGCACTCTGTCCTTCTACAGTGTGTCCCCAGGTGTAGGAGGGTCCTCAGACACACTGACACACTTCGGCACCTTCCAGGCCACCTTCACCCAGGAGGACCTCCTCCCTGGGTTTAGCTTTTTGGACCTGGTGACTCAGTGTCTCTGTGTCCTGGACTGTCACCGCCCATTCTGCCGGCCATTTGAATTAGCTCTGCAGAAGAGTCTGGAGAAGAGCGATGCATTTCTTAAACACACAAACACCCGCACACACACATTGTTTATGAATCTATATGCACACACACACATGTACACAAAGATAAACGCATCCATACATCGTTCAGTAATCTATAAACACACACACACACACGTAAAAACACACACACACACACACACACACACACACACACATGCACAGACATGTACACAGTCATACAGATACACACACACACACATCGTTCATGAATGTAAACACACAGCAGGTCTGTGTGCAGGTGGTAAGCAGGTAACATCAGTGTCTCTCGTGGTTCATCTCTCAGCCCTCTGTGTTCAGCTGGGCTGCTGAGCGTCAGATTAGAGGGGGCCGCTTGGGTCTGGGGGGTCCTCACAGTCCTGACGTTGTTGAGGACCAGCTGTTAGGGGGACGTTTGAATACCTGTGGACCCATGGACGTACCTGTAGTGCATCGGGTTGTTGAGCAGCAGCTGTTGGTGCTCTGAGGGGTCAACCCGTTCAGTGGAAGTACAACAAGTGTTTGATTTAAATACTCCACTGTGCTCCAAATGCTGCGTTTTATAGGGCTTCTGAAAGGTTCAGCATGACAAACCATGAAAGGAAGATTTTCCTTTGGGTTAAGCAGGTTACACAAAGATTTACGGTATGTTATCTTACTACAATATTTTATATTTTCAACATCGTATTAAAGGGATCTAAAATCAGTTTCTATTTTGCCATGCCTGACATGGAACGTGATTTAAAGCAGATTTAACAACATATTCATAAATGATGATAAGGGTTCTATGGGTAAGGGTAACAATGTTGTAAATTACTTTAAACAGAAGATCGGTTATTTGTGTTCTGTTGGGACAACAAGTCACATGTTCAGTTATTAAAGATGCCTGTTTATGATTTGTAATTGTTCATCAAGCATAACGTTAATAAACAACTCAGTGCATCAACTGAACGTTCTTGTGTGTTCAGATGATTCTTCCCGTTAGTTCAGTTGAAATCCCCCAAGTCTTCCTCCCACAAAACAGTGGAGTCTCCATTCACCCCTTCATCAGTGTGGAGGGGGATATTAGCACACACACAACAGTGGGTCTCCATTCACCCCTTCATCAGTGTTTAACTTATCTAATCCTTTGTTGTTCAAGTTATGTGAGGGCGCACCATCAGTGAGGATGGATTCAACACCAGTAAGACACCAGTGAGACACCAGTGAGTGACGTTCTGCCATTCTTCCAGAGCAAACAGGACTGAGGCCTCCTCAGTGCTGCCCCTGCTGGCCGGACCTCCACACTGCAGTCATGTCCAGTAGATATTATAGCCCAGAGCAGCGGGCCACGCCCTCATTCTCATCCCCCCCCCCCCTCACTGCTCCTTCAGGGGCCCCTGACTGGGCTCCTAATGGCTGCTGTTGATTCTGCTTGTAGTATAATAGTCAACGTCTCTCCTGCCCTCTAGTGGGCATACGTTGACCTTGTATGGAAGTCGCGACGCCCCGTCACTTTTGGTGCGAACGCGCCATAACAGTCCCTATGTTTAATACGCACAAATGTCAATTTTACAGTACCAAATGCTTTGGGTTCAATGTTGGACTGAGCGATATTCTAAATGAATATTTCAAGATGTCATTTATATTGTGTCCATCTTCAATGAAAATCCAAAATTGGAAAATTAAAGTGCTGACATAATCCACAATTGAGACAAAAATGGCTTCATAGTTTGGCCTCGGTTTATTCTATGATGCAAATACTGCACTCAAGACTTGTTAGTAGAAAACAGTTACCCTGTCAACAACACTTCACATTCACACATTACGAAGAACGATTAAATCAGCGTTTTCATTAAAATGTCACAACGTATACAACACTAGATCTGTTTTTCCTTCTCATTTTTCTTTCAAGATAAAAAATAAGTCATACAAAGAAGAAATAACCAAGCACCACAATGCTACAATGCTCTTTTTTGAATAATTTACAGTGAATATGAAAATGTGTGTGGGGGGGGGGGGGGAATTCTGGCTACTTCTGCTACTTAAACGATTTCTCATACAATTTGGTGCACAATGAGGTATGAAGGAAATCAAGATAGCAAGCATGCTCGCCCTAACATTGGGACAATGAGTCACAGGACTTCTCCGAAACATCCAACAGGAGAACAGTTGTTCCTCTATAGAGCTGGAAGACCGCATTTTAAATACATCAGTTTCTGGTAGGAGTTGCCACAGCAACAGGTTGACACGTCAACAAATGAGCCCTTATGCTCTGGTGTGAAGAACGTAGAATTGGACATACGAGACAATCCAAATCGCATTGAAAATAAATAAGGGTAGAAATCTATAAAGGGCGAATGCAAACCAAAAATGACACAAAAACCGCCAATACAATTCGACAGATGGTGTGACGTTGACAAAAGAAACAAATGGCAATTGATGAAAGTTAAAAGGTTTTAGCACAGGATTCCTCATGATCAAACGCCGGCCCCAGCCCGCCCCGTCACTTGTGGTGATGTCCGCGCGCGTAGTGGCAGGCAAAGTCGTACTTGTCCCTGCACATGGTGCCGCAGATGTTGCACTGGAAGGGGTGCTCGTAGCCGTGGCAACCCATGTGTATGGTGTACAGGATGTTATCCGAGAACTGGATGTCACAGTGTTGGCACTTGTGCGAGGCCGCCGGATCCTGGGCGGGCTGGCGGAGGGGGCGGCCGCTGCCACGCCGGGCTGACTGAGGAGCGCGCGCTCGCCGCCGCCGTCGTCGAACCCGCCCGCGCCCCCTCCTCCCCCCCCCCGCCGCTGCCCGGGCCGTGGCCCGGCAGCCGGCCGGGTCGGAGTCCTCCTCCTTGGGGCTGCGGGCCGTCTGCGAGCCGTTGACGGCCACGGCCAGCGGCGGGCCCGACGCCTGCTGGACGAGGATGGGCTTCACGTCGTCCTCGCAGGACAGCCGGTCCAGGGAGCGGGGGCTCTGGGGCCGCTGGGGCAGGGTGGCCAGCTGGCCGGCCAGCGTGGACAGCTGGTCCAGGGGGCTGTCGGCGGAGGGCAGGCCGTTGGCGCCCCGTCCGACGCCACTACCGCCGCCGCCGCCGCCGTTGCTGCCGCTCTCGTGCGGTTTGACGACGGGCGTGGTCTTGTACTCGCCGCTGACGCCGATGCTCAGGTGGGCCGCGTGGCGTCGTGCGCCAGACCGCCAGAGTAGTCGGCCCGGGGCCCCAGCAGCGACGGAGGACCGCTGTAGTTGCCGAGCAACCGTCGGCCGAAGCCCAGGGAGGTGGCCCTCTTCTGCAGGACGCTGAGCATCCTCTTGTTGGTGAAGGGCGAGCGCACGCCGCGCATGGGCAGCAGCTTGTGGCGGCGGCGGCGGTGGTGGGAGAGGTTGCTGCGGTCGCTGCAGCAGAAGGCACAGAGGTCGCACTTGTAGGGCTTCTCCCCCGTGTGGGAGCGCATGTGGGCCTCCAGGTGGCGCTCATAGGCCGAGGCGAAGGGGCACAGCTGACACCGATGTGGCTTTTCTCCTGAGGGGGAGAGGAAAAGAAAGCAAGGGTGTGGAATTAGGACAACGCTATGAACACAGGAAGGTTTCAAAGCAGGAACTAAACGATTGTGTGGCCTTAAGTGTAGCCTTCTGGTATTGAAACAGTGACAATGGATTTGTTCATGGACATTACCTGTGTGGATACGGATGTGCTCTATTAGACGAGCCATGCCTTTGTTGACATAGTTGCAGTAGCTACACTTGTACTTCCCGTCGGGAGTCCTCTCCAATCCGTCCATTTGTAGTTCCGCCCCATCATCCAGCGACAGGCTGACCTCCACCGACGGGGGGTCCAGGCCGCCCTGGTCACTGGCTGTGGTAACTGAAAAAACCACGCACAAACGATTAGGAATGTGTTGACAAAATAGGGTGGTTTTCTAGACTTGTCTGGTCTTAGATCTCCAATTGATTGCCCAGTTCCTCACCAGCCTGGAACGAATCGCCCTGGTTGTTCTCCCCGCAGACGGAGCCGGAGATCATGTTGACATGCTGGGTTTGTTGCGTGAGATATTCCTGAAACTCTTTCACAAAGTCCACAGACTCTGGCTTCAGGTCCTCCATGGTGACTGTTCCTGTGGTCCTAGACCAGTGCTGGGTGGTACGACTTCAACCTCGACGACTACCAGCGCACGGGCAGTAGACTGCCTGCCGATGGAGACAGACGTGTTGGAAGTCTCTCTTTCTGTATAACATCCTTTATAGTCTGGGTCTAATGCTAAGCCTCAAGACACCACCGCTAACATTGTAGTCCGTGCTAATGTGTTACCTCCCGCCAGTGGCTAGATCTCTGTTAATACCACAATCTACGTGTTTAACAGATTTAATATCGCCCTAGTCTAGTTCCGAATGTGAAATTAGCTATAAACTTAAAAATACTCCGGTGGCTATTTAAAAATAACAACTTAAACCAGGATTGCATGAAATGGCTAATAGGAGCTAGCCAAGAGCAACAGCCAACTAGAGTGCTTCCGGTTTTCAGCTTTGGCCGAAAACACATAGTCGCTTCCGGTCAAACGTAGCGGGATTCCTGCCTGGCTTTTCCCATAGACACTCCATACAACAGAACAGGCTGTAAATGTATGCAATTATCTGTGTTAATAAGTATATATGCTATATCACATAGACACTGTGTAACAAAGGATTGGTATATATATTCAAATATATATATATATATATTTCCCACAGACACTATTCAAGTTATGTATACAGTTTATTTATTCATAACGTTATCTGCGCTATATCTGCTATTTATCAATATGTATATCTTCTATTTCAGATAGAAATTATAAAATATTAGTGTCGAGCCTAATGCAATGTAAGCCACCTGCCAGGACGGGGCGCACGTACCACAAACCGTATGTTCTCACCGAATATAAAAAAAGGGGAAGAAGAAGAGGAGAATTTATGTAAACATTTGAAGTTATGTCATCGTCTCTGGTCCGAATTTTGTCGAAGGTGAGTGTACCTTTGTTTAGTTTATAACCACTGTTTTGTTTTTGGATGACGTTGATTTTGGATAGATCTTGCTTTACGTGCGTATCTTTATTGCAAACAGGTTGTCAACACGGAGTCACGGACGTCACCTTGTAACCCACAGCTCGTATTGCTTTCAGTCATTGATAGGCTGCGTTACAAACAATAGTAAATACGTTGTTATATCGCATAGACACTGGCCTAATGGTAGTCAATCGTGATAATTAACCTTAATGCACTTACTTGTGCGTGCAATTGCACCCTTGCACCCTTGTGATATATGTAAGCAAAGGGTTTATGCTCAATAGATCTCAATTTGCAGGCAAGCAGGCACCCATGTGTGCCCTGGGCAGCCCTACGGAGCAGGTCCACAGCCTCTCTCGCAGATGTTCCCTCACAGCAACCTCCCGCGGTGTCCTTCGCTCCTCTGCAGACCTTCTCAGAGGAAGAGGGCATGATGCGGGAAGCAGGTGAGGACAAATGTGGGATAAATGTATTGTTTATGTTTGCCAAACATTCGAAATAGCCATTATTTTAAACTTTTCGCATCGTCTTTGGTCACCACAGTGCAAAAGTATGCCCGGGACTGCATTGCTCCGTATGTCTCGAAGATGGACGAGGAATCAGCCATGGATCCAGCAGTTATTAAATCCCTTTTCGACCAGGGGGTATGTGTGTTATCCGTTTTGTATTCAAGTCAATTCATTTGTGCTCATCCCAGATTCCTCTAGAGGGCTCACAATGCTTTTGTTTCATCACGTTGGACGTAAACCCCCCACAGCTCATGGGTATAGAGATCGATCCGGAGTATGGAGGAACCGGCTCCACCTTCTTCTCGTCCATCCTGGTGATCGAGGAGCTGGCGAAGGTGGACGCCTCGGTGGCCGTGCTGTGTGACATCCAGAACACGCTCATCAACACACTGCTAAGCAACCTGGGAACCCCCCAGCAGAAGGAACAGTACCTCTCCCGGCTGTCCACTGATACGGTCAGTAACGCTCAAGTATTCTTACATTTAAGATTTCCCTGTTCCCTATAATAATCAATAAATGTCTTCATGGTAAAAAAAAAATTGAATTGAATTGTTGACCACAAACGCTACTCTCTGATACAAAAACAGGTGGGCAGCTTCTGCCTCTCTGAGGCGGAGGCGGGCAGCGACGCGTTTGCGCTGAAGACGCGTGCGGAGAAACACAAGGACTACTACGTCATCAACGGGTCCAAGATGTGGATCAGCAATGCAGAGCATGCCGGAGTGTTCCTGGTGATGGCCAACGTGGACCCAGCAGCGGTGAGTGGTTCGAGTTCCACTAGATGTGACACAGGCTGTCGCACCTCATGGTGCGAAATATGGGCGTACCATATAAATGGATCATATGCACCGTAACAATCGAACATCAAAAATGATCAACTTTTTCTGTTGCACCATCTCTTCTGAGTTGTACGGGGGCACAACCGAGGTCCGACGATGACATCATTGGTCGTGGCGTGTCCTTCTTATTCATTAAGATGTCGTCGCCTCTTTAGACCAATCGGCAGCGTGCTCCTTCTCCCGCTGCAGGGCTACAGGGGCATCACGTGCTTCATGGTGGACCGCGACACGGAGGGGATGGCGATCGGCAAGAAGGAGAACAAGCTGGGCCTCCGCGCCTCCTCCACCTGTCCTCTCAACTTCGACAACGTCAAGGTGCGAGTCGCAGAGTAAAGTCTCACCGTTGAGATCCATCCGATGACGACATTACAACGTCACTCATGCTGCTGCTGGTTTTTCTAGGTGCCAGAGAAAAACATCCTGGGCCAAGTGGGTCACGGTTATAAGTACGCCATCGGGATGCTGAATGAAGGCCGTATTGGGATTGCTGCTCAGGTGAGGAACTGACACACGCTCCTGTGGAAGGATGGTTCGACCCATGATGAGGCTATATGTTGCTTTTGGCTGGATTTCTCCTATTTGAATTGACTTGAGTGAAAAGGTTGCTTGTTTGATGAAGTGTCGAGGTGTCCCTGAGCAAGACGCCTAACCCTACCTGCTTGCCTTGCTGTAACCTTGCATGGTTGACCGCGAAATGCCCTAAATGTAAATTTAATCTTAAAAGGTCCAGAGAATTTAATGGTATCTGGTGAACTTGGTTTGGCAGAAATGAAACATGAAATGCATAAGTATGTTTTAGGTAGTGTGTAATCAGTACCGTTGTGTTTTAGATGCTGGGTGTGGCCCAGGGTTGTTTCGACCACACCATCCCGTACACCCAGCAGAGGATCCAGTTTGGGCAGCGGATCTTTGACTTCCAGGTAAACGACTTCAAACCAAATACCATCACAGTCGCCTGAGGATAACGGCGTTTTTTTTCAGCAACGTGTTCCTTTACCTTGGGGTTTTGAGCGTGTCTTCACTCAGAGGGTGTGGTTGTGTATTTCAGGGGCTGCAGCACCAAATATCCCACGTTGCGACACAGATCGAAGCGGCCAGGCTACTGACCTACAATGCGGCCCGCCTCAAAGAGGCGGGGAGGCCCTTCATCAAGGAGGCCTGCATGGCCAAATACTTCACCTCCGAGGTGGGGGTTGGGACGTGTGGGCGGCGGTGGAATACATACACGGCACCATAGTGCCGTGGTTTAACTTAAACTCTTTAACTAAAAGCTTTGTCATTCTATGTCTTGCAGGTGGCCACTCTGACCACGTCGAAATGCATAGAATGGATGGGAGGGGTCGGTTTCACGAAGGACTACCCCATCGAGAAGTACTACAGAGACTGTAAAATAGGTGAGCACAGAAGGCGCCCACTTTGACTTTCCCATGTAGCCATTCATCAGACGCTTTCCTTCAAAACGAAATGCTGGGCTGAGAACAAAGCAATAATTTGAACAAATGTGTGCAGCAAGGTAAAAGTTTATATATAACAACTGAACAAGCGTGCAGAGCAGCCAGAGAAATCAGTGACAACAAAAGGTACTTCTAAACATTTCATTTGGTGGTGTGAACAATTACAGGTGACATTTCACATCTCAACGTGTCATAGAAGGCATGTTCTTCTGTATACAAGGGTAGTTTAGCTGTTGGTGCATGAAGCTGATGGGAAAATAAAAGGTATGATTGCTGGTGATTGGCTGTGGGGTGGGGGCGTAGAGGGGGCAGTTCTCCGTGCTCATTGATCTCTCTCCGGCCATGGTGCCCATGCAACCCGACACCACAGGAATGACCTGCTCTGAACTAGGTTGAACCAGAAGTTGAAGAACACAAGTGTCATTACTAAGGAGTCATGCATGACTGCCATTTTGTATCTCTTATTTGCTTATGAGGGATTATCGAAATCCGTTAAAAGTTGCTAAATTTTTGCTAAGATTAAGGCGCTATTAGTTAATGTTATGTGTCAAAAATGGCGTAGCCATCCAATCCGCTATTAGTGAGAATATGTTTCAGGATTGACTGCCTTCCTTTGTATGAGCGTTTTACGCCTTGTTCACACTACATCCGTCCATCGACGGATGACCAAGGGCGTGTCTGATGACGTATAGGGGGCTACTCTTTGTAGCCGCATACTGCAGCCAATCAAATCGCTTCCCGCTACAAAGCCAATAT
Source organism: Gadus chalcogrammus (assembly GCF_026213295.1). Lineage (NCBI taxonomy): Eukaryota > Metazoa > Chordata > Actinopteri > Gadiformes > Gadidae > Gadus > Gadus chalcogrammus. The sequence goes on from NC_079429.1 coordinate 2,886,093, forward strand.
GTGGATTTAAATACAAAAGATGACACAAACAACAGGTGACAAAAAGCAATCCTATCATTCCACATTTCTGAAAAAATATATAACGTATATAGTGTGAACAAGCCCCTAGACTGCGCCCGTCTCATTTCTGACCAATCAGGGCATCAATTCCCCGATTGGTACAGGGAATCCATCTAGCCTGACAATCACGTGTGTGTGAATTTAGATACTTCTCAATTATGGAGAAAAGTAGGAAGGGAGGGAGCAGAGAATGATTTCTGTTTCAAAATCTTGCTCTGAATTACCGGTACATTGACACCAAAAATCCAAATATTGGAGAGTTGTCTCCCCCCCCCCCCCCCCACACACACACTATGCTCATGTGGGTTGCCAGGATAAAGACAATGAAGGAACAGGACACTCAAACGGGTTTCCAGGTTAAAGACAATGAAGGAACAGGACACTCAAACGGGTTTCCAGGTTAAAGACAATGAAGGAACAGGACACTCAAACGGGTTTCCAGGTAAAAGACAATGTAGGAACAGGTTCGCAAGACGAGCCAAAGCAACATATATATTTTGAGACTTTCACCATTATTTTATTCTGAACTGTAATTTCAAAGGAGAACATACTTGCTGATGCATTGTTGTCAGAGAAGCCAGTTTTTGACCCGACTTGACCTGTTTCCTTAATCTCTAATAGGTATTGATAATTTAGTACAGTACATTTCTCACATATAGCTATAACGTTGAGCATGGTAGACCTCACGCCGCGTTCACACTGTACACGTCCGTTGACGGATCTCATTCAATTTGCATGGGGCGCTTTAGAAATGCATTGTGGGTCAATCCGTTCAGTCAGCTCCGTTGCCTGCGTGAAAAAGTTGAGAAATGTTCAGCCTCTCAGACCGCAACGGATCCGTAGGCCAATCAGATCGCGTCCCCCATACCTCAGACACGCCCTCCGTCATCCATCGATGGAACACACTCCAACCCTCCCACCGTGTGTATGGCTGATGGCTGGTTCAAGCAGCCTTACCTGGTGATCTCTGATTGGCCTCTGGGGCCAGGTGAGGCTGCACACCTGTTGCAAATTCAGTAATCAGTGTGCACAGGTCACACAAGCCATCGCGATGCTTTAATTGGATACAATGTCAGAATTATAAACAGTCTTTTAAATTCCCTAATTTTTTTTGCAGTAGTGTTGACGTTTGTCTCCATTTGTGTTGACACCCAGGTACCATTTATGAAGGCACAACCAACATCCAGCTGTCCACCATGGCTAAATACATCGACAAGGAGTATGACCACTGAAGGGCTCCATCTGGATACTGAGAGCCACACACTCCACCGCATCTACCCTCCAGAACTCTGACTCACTGTCAAGATTAGGCTCTGAATGAATTCTGCTCGATGCCTCGTCCGGTCTTTGTATTCAAATGAGTTAACGAAATGGGACTAGCTATCCATGCCACAGGTGAGCTAAAAGGCATGTGAAACACACATACACACTGTATGTGTGTTTCACATGCCTTTTACCCTACCAGTTGTCACTTTGCGTTCAGTTTGGTTTGTTATTTGTCTTTAGCACAGATTGTGCTACAGATTTGCTATGAGGTCACCAAATTCTCAATACTGATGTCACTGATACAGCCATCCTCTGTTCCAGCTGTTGATGTATATTAGTCGGGCTATGATTGGATACGAACAGTGCCTTCACAATATCTACTTCACTCCAAAGCCCTTGTAGTTTTAACTCTAATCGTTGAGTGTGTTTGACGTGTGTAATAGTTAGCTCTTCTGAAAGTAGCGCGATATCTCATCTATGTAGTTTAACCTTTTGAGTGGATTATAAATAGTGTACAGTACTTGGTTGTAAACATTTAAGGAAGGATTCAACATAATGGTTAAATGGTTTATCTGTAAGCTAGGAAACGAATATTAACAAATATGTTGATATTTTAATAAATGTTCATGACAAGCAAATGACCCTCCTATTCTTTTTTTTTTTTTTTTTTAATGTTAATGAATCACAAACTCATGTTTATAACTAATGTGTAATTTTTTTAATGTTCAAGTTCACTGAATGGTAGGCCATGCCTTCACTTTCCTAAAAAGAGTAAAGTGGGAAGTATAACCCGCACTCTACACTATAACCACATTTACATCGCCAGACCAATTCGCATCATATGCCCGAGCAAATAAAACGTGAGCTCGCAGATTAGTGTGGTTCCTACTTTATATTGTAGACCAACTAAGGCGAAAACCTTGGTTTACCAATAGATGGCAGCATTTCCTTGCCTGACCTCGGGTTTTGAACATAGGTAGTGACTTTACGATGCTGCTGATTGAATTAAGGTAGGCTACATTAACCTGACTGAAAAGCTTTCTAAAGACTTGGGCACATATAATAACGTTAAGTGGCTTTTTAAGATTGTATGTGAAGGTTTGTAACGCTTTTGCAGTAACGTAGGAAATGCTGAAACAAAACATGTATTCAAGCCGATCCCATCGAGGCGGTTTAATGACGTATGAATCAGAAATATAAAATAAAATTGTGTCCAATAAATGGTCTCATCCTAAAATATGTTTCATCCAATTCGTTATATTAGAGACCGTCATTCTGATTACGTCTATAGAATAATCATTTGTACCTTAAGATTTTGGTAGAAGAACACTTATCTGACTAGAAACCTGAAAATGACGTTAATAGCGATTCAAAAGGTACCTTGTGACATGCAGATACCGGACTACCGTGAATGTTATATAGTCTATCGTCTGATTGAACAATATTTCAGCATTTGAGAGCCACCTGTTTAATTCTGAGAGAGCAATAGCAGAATAATAGTTTCATGTGGCATTTTAGGAACAAATTATTGTGAAACCATGTCTTTACATCTCTATTTAATATGCGTGCGCAATGCAAATCTAAAGTAATTTCAGAGAGAGAGAGAGGGGGGGAAAAGTGGGAGTGGAGAGAGAGAGGGAGAGAGAGAGATGTTTGAGTGACAGCTGATTGTGGGTTGTGCATGGGGTAAAACCATGCGCCATTTGTCTCTTTAATCTAATTGGTTGATTGATGAGTCCATGTTGTTCAGCTGGAAGGCAAAACGTGTATAGGGCCTTTCCTCTGAGTCTATTCTGGTCATATCTCCTTCCTGCCTCCGCTCTGTTACATCTCAAATCCTATTTGCCGTCCTAGTATACCTGCCCGATGGCAGAGATTTAGTGCATTTAACTTAGGTACCAAGTTTATTTCATCGTTTACAATCGAGCCCCACTTTGACGCATTGATCGCTGCTTTGGATCGCTCCAAACTCTTCGTGCCATTTGACGCGGTTTTTATTTTAATATAGGAAGGACCAATTTTAAACTCTTTCACAGACCACATGTGAACGCGACCCGCGCAAACATCGACACACTACGGTTTGTATTCGTAAAGGACTCTCAATGGTGATGCGGATTGAAGGATGATGGCAGACCCCCGAGCGCAAGAGACGGTGCCGCTGCACGTCAAGGAGTCGCCTTTCTCCATCAAGAACCTCCTCAACATCGACAACAAGCCCGCCAAGCCCAGGACGTTCCCGCCACCCTCCAGGGGACTATTCGAAGGGAGTATCTTCTCCCGGATCGGAGACCTAACTTTTCCCCGGTTTGAGTTCCCGTCTCAGCGGGTCGGACTAGCAGCCTCCGCCTGGTGGAACCCCTACACCCTGGGCGCCATGGGCCACCTCAGAACCTCAGGTACAGTCAGGAGAATTCTCTATTTATAGGGGATTTGTAAAATATATATATCTATATAAAAACTATCGAAAAGTAAATCGAACCTATCATCAAGACTGTCATAATCAATCATCATAATAAGGATAGTTTTGTTGTAGTGGTGCATTCCGTTATGTTGCCTTTTATAATTGCTTTAACTAACAAATGTCTGGCATCCCCAATAATGAAGCATCAATAGCCTGCAGGACAACCTGCCTAAAGGTTATGTCTCGGCTTATGATTCATTTAAATGGATCTGCATGGATCTTATTTACCTTTCATCCAGGAAGCTATAAAAAAAAAGCTGTCATACTCATCTGAGTATCTTTGTGTCTGACCCCCATGCAGTAGGCCTCTCAGAGAGATGCGGTGTTCGAGACTCGCCGCCGGCCAGGGAGCGACACTCCCCGGCTATCCTCCTCCACAAAAGTGAACCTGATCTCAAAGAGGAAGAGGACGACAAAAGCACCTCAGAAGACATTGTCCTGGAGGAGAGCGACACCGAAGACCCCAAACACGACGGAACGCGGGGGACGACTGGAAGAACCTAGACGATGCCTCGGACAAGAAAGCTTGCCGGAAGAAGAAAACGCGCACCGTGTTCTCCAGGAGCCAGGTGTTCCAGCTGGAGTCCACCTTTGACCTGAAGCGCTACCTGAGCAGCTCCGAGCGGGCCGGATTGGCGGCCTCGCTGCACCTCACAGAGACCCAGGTGAAGATCTGGTTCCAGAACCGGAGGAACAAGTGGAAGAGGCAGCTGGCGGCCGAGCTGGAGGCAGTCAGTCTGAGCCACGCCACGGCCCAGAGGATCGTGCGTGTGCCCATCTTGTACCACGACAACGGAGGTTCCGAGACTGGGAGCTCCGCAGGAAACTCCCCGAGCGGCCAGTCGCTCCTGTCGTTTCCGCACCCGATGTACTATTCCCACCCCATCGTGACGTCCGGCCCCTTGCTCAGGCCCGTCTAGGTCCCGGTGGTTGTTTATCGCAGTTCTTTTCTTTTTGGAAATTCATAGAAACTTGCAGAGAATTATTTGGTATTATTTGTGGATTTCATGAATATACATTATTATTATTATTATTATTATTATTATTATTATTATTATTATTATTCCTATACTTTATTATATTGTGACTTAAAGCCCTATGTTCAAATTGAATGTAAAATTGATATTATAAGGAAATGCTTTGTAAGATAATGCTACATTTCAGTGTGCCTAATCTTATTTGAAGCAGAAGATAATGTTGTTTACATAGAGTTCCATGTTAATATGTATTTTATAGAAAAAAATGTGTGTCAGTGTTTGGACAGAAATGTGGATATATTTGATACTTTACAATATTGTGCAATATTGTTCGCTTATTGCGCGCATAATTCCATTCTCTCACTCAAATCTCTCTCTCTCTCTCTCCACACACACACACACACACACACACACACACACACACACACACACACACACACACACACACACACTCACACGGACAATCATTTTCATTAATGCGTTCCAAAAAGCTGCAGGTATAAGCCCTATCGCCTAATAGGCCATTAATTTTGAAAGAAATGTCACTGTAATTTATAGCGTACTTTAAGCCATGAAAAAGCCAAATATCAACCACTGTTTGTATGAGTTATTCATTAACATTGTACACTTGTATTGTAGAAATGCTCGCACTTGTTAAATATGGTGCTTTATAGAAAATGTTGGGATTTATATAAAATGAAGGCTTTTCGTCATGATGGAGTTGTGTATTTATTGTCTTAATGGCATTGCTTTCCAAGGATGCGATCCATTAGGCCTATATTGAGCCCTATCGTTAAAGAAAAGGCTCATGATAATCTTCTGAGTCTCGCCTAAATAAAAAATGCCTACCTATCGGTATATTGCATGCATACATGAAGTCTCAATGATTAAAAAAAAACGAGCAATTTGGATGTATTCATGCGTTATGTGCTAAAAACGTAAAATTCTGTCCTCAATATGCTTTTATATTCCAAGTTAAGGAAGCAATTAAGAAATCAGAAACAATGCACTTTTATGTTTTAACCCTTATGCTTTTGTTATTGTCGCATATAATAGACAGTCAACCGACTTCGGTTTCTTTGAACGAATAAATGTAGGACCTAACGTAATTACAATTTAGGATGAACCAACATTTTTCCACCGCATTGACTATTAAGGCCAATAAAGGCAACCATATGCTATTTTTTTCAAAGTTATTTCATGAAATGATTCAAATGATTGAGGGGTAGATGTGAATACCTATAGGCCTATTTTCTTTTTAGGATAAATTCGGATAGGCCTACTTCTTGATTATTTGCGTAACATTTAAAGTAGCCAAGGCTAGCCTATAGCTTTTTTAAACATAAATAGGGATATTGATATTTATTTTTCATTACACATATATTAGGCCACAATCTCCAACCATATGATATATATTCACCAAATAAATCCCAAAATGTCTTATTTATTTATTCGTTAGGCTAAACCTATGTGAGCACGCTTTAACCTAATCCACCAACATGTGTATCGACTGTTACTTGTTCTAAATGCTGTGTTTGGATAGTCCGATTTAAATGTAAGATAGTAATAAGTCAACGTGTGAATAGGCCTATAAAAACAACGCAGTGCATTGACGGGCGGCTGTGCTGTAGTGTATGGAAATAATGTTCTGCGCAGAGGCAGCGCGCG
>NC_079429.1:2892624-2960124 GCF_026213295.1 Gadus chalcogrammus
TTTGAGAAGGGGTGATGATTTGTCAAAGATTATAAAACTACAGCATCTATCAAATACCCATAAATCCTGATTCTTGTTTTGTAGAAGAGTCCAGCAGGAGAGAGCAGACTCCCCTGGACCCAGCTGTGTCTCCATGAAGAGTGACTGGTCTATGGATAATCCTCGGAACTTTAAAGATGGAAATCAGTCTATTGAGAAGAGGTGATGATTTGTCAAAGATTATAAAACTACAGCATCTATCAAATATCCTGATCCTGACCATATATCCTGATTCTTGTTTTTGTAGAAGAGTGCTGCAGGAAGAACAGACTCCCCTGGACCCAGCTGTGTCTCCATGAAGAGTGACATCTCTATGGACTATCCTCATAACTTTAAAGATGGAAATCAGTCTATTGAGAAGAGGTGATGATTTGTCAAAGATTATAAAACTACAGCATCTATCAAATACCCATAAATCCTGATTCTTGTTTTTGTAGAAGAGTGCAGCAGGAGAGAGCAGACTCCCCTGGACCCAGCTGTGTCTCCATGAAGAGTGACTGGTCTATGGATAATCCTCGGAACTTTAAAGATGGAAATCAGTCTATTGAGAAGAGGTGATGATTTGTCAAAGATTATAAAACTACAGCATCTATCAAATATCCTGATCCTGACCATATATCCTGATTCTTGTTTTTGTAGAAGAGTGCTGCAGGAGAGAACAGACTCCCCTGGACCCAGCTGTGTCTCCATGAAGAGTGACATCTCTATGGACTATCCTCATAACTTTAAAGATGGAAATCAGTCTATTGAGAAGAGGTGATGATTTGTCAAAGATTATAAAACTACAGCATCTGTCAAATACCCATAAACCCATACATAGATATGATTCTTGTTATTGTAGAAGAGTGCAGCAGGAGAGAGCAGACTCCCTGGACCCAGCTGTGTCTCCATGAAGAGTGACGCGTCTATGGGAATTCCTTTGACCTTTAAAGATTCACGCCCCTCCAGAAAGGAAGGGTAAGGATTTGTCAAAGATTACTAGGAAAAATCCCAAAAACTAGTTCATATTTTTCTAGAAGAGTCCAGCAAGAGAGAGAAGACTCCCCTGGACCTAGCTGTGTCTCCATAAAGAGTGACTGGTCTAAGGGTCAACCTCCTGACCTTAAAGATCACATGGCATGCTACCTTATGAATGCTTTTATATAGCTGTTAGTAGGCCTCTAATACAGTACTTAATGACGTTCAATAAATTCAGCCATGGTGCAGAATTACAGCCACTACGAGCCTGTCCCACAATGAGCTTTCCACAAACGTGCCATTTTTTAGAGGCGGGTCAAGGTGGAGGGTGGGGGTGGTCCTGAGGATCTTGCGGCCACGGTACCATGCGCTCTGTTTACAGTGGATGTATCGCAATGGCGAGGCGCACACAGCCTTTGGCTGTGTTCTGTTAATATTGTAGAACACTCCGGGTGCTCCGGCAGGAAACCTGGAGCTCTATATCTAAATAATATCATGTTATGCATAGATATCTATATCACATAATATATATTATCACGGCCAAAAGCTGTGTTGCCTCCAGACGATATTATTATTGGTTCTTCCACTTCCACATCAATCTGAAGTAGACTGAACCGCCACATGGAGGAGAAAGGGATTGTTGCCCGTGATTGTCTCTTGACATCATGGGCAACATTCCCTTTCTCCTCCATGTCGCGGTTTGGACAGACACCCACATAAAACGTATGCTGGAAAACACATAAAAATGCAGATGATTGAACGATTCTCTCTCTCTCTCTCTGTGTCTGTCTGTCTGTCTGTCTGTCTGTCTGTCTGTCTGTCTGTCTGTCTGTCTGTCTGTCTGTCTGTCTGTCTGTCTGTCTGTCTGTCTGTCTGTCTGTCTGTCTGTCTGTCTGTCTGTCTGTCTGTCTGTCTGTCTGTCTGTCTGTCTGTCTGTCTGTCTGTCTGTCTGTCTGTCTGTCTGTCTGTCTGTCTGTCTGTCATAGGCAACACCTATGCACTTAGCTCAGTGAAATAAATGTTAGATGTAATAGCAAATGTCTTTTGCATGAACATACCCTTATAGTCTTTGTTCCACTACAGCAAATTATATAAAATAGTTAACTTTCAGGGAGACTTGGGCCTAACACATTCAGCCAGTTCGAACAGAAGAACAAACCAGAATAGGCCTGTTTAGTTAGCAGGATTTGATTCCGCATTCCTACACTTATACAATGCAATTCAATGTGGAAGTAATGCAAGTATTCAGAATACAATACTCAGATTGAGTGATGAAACGGAATACGTTACATGTTACATTTTTGGGCATGTATTCTGTATTCTGTAGCTTGATACATTTGAAAAGTAACCTTCCCAACACTGGTAATGACACACACACACACACACACATGTGGCGCCCGCACGGTCATAGCTCATTGTCTCATTGGCGACATGTGACGACATACAGGGAAAATTTCAAATCAGCGCGTCTGAGCCTTGCTTTATCAAAGGCAGAGCAGGATACCTAGTGCTCGTTTTACACCTAACGCCATTTCTAGTTACCGGGGGACCATAGGGGAACTCATATTAATGTTAGAAAACCTCATGAAGTGAAATTTAAACAAACCAGTAGTTTTATTGACCATTCAGGAAATATTTGTGTCTTTGGGTTTGTTTAATATGTAGGGAGGTTGAAGGACTAGGTGGGCTGTGATCTAAAATAACGGACGACATGTGTCTAAGATCCCTGACGGATTCAGCATCATTATTCATTTGTAGGCTGTGGTCACCTTGTCAGTGGACCACAGATGGGAGGATGAGAGGCCAGAGGAGGAACAGAACTTTAGAGGATTTCAGGAGGATTTAAATTCTTTGGCAGTTTGAAGGGGAGTTGTTGTTTTTTTGCTGTCTTGTTAACAGCTAATCTGGTATGAGTTAACAGGTTGTTATAGTTGACAGAGCGCTGGCCAGCCGATGTTAGATTTAGGGTTAGGGGTCACTGTCTGTATGTTATGGATGTTATTTGTTATATGTTATGTAACTCTGAGGAGTTACCATTAGTGTAGACATGGTGATGAGCAGGGCTGTGATCTAAATATAATCATGAAGCTTTTACTTGTCCTTCATAATGAAGGAATACTTTATTGACCTTTTTACTTTAGTATGAGGTATTCTCATCCAGATATAATAAAGTGTGTGTGTGTGTGTGTGGTGTGTGTGTGTGTGTGTGTGTGTGTGTGTGTGTGTGTGTGGTGTGTGTGTGTGTGTGTGTGTGTGTGTGTGTGTGTGTACGTTCTCTCCACAGGCGATCCCAGGAGAGGTCAAAGGTTTCCAGTGCTCAATCTGTACTGCAGAATCAAACAGAGTTGATCAAGGTGTGTAAATGAAACAAGACATTTGACTTCAGGTCTCTCAGCGGTGACCTAAGAACAGACGGAGAACAGACTAGTCAGTAGTTTGACATGTCGTCGTTGAGGAAGAAGTCAGGGGATCAGAAACAGAAAGCTGAGAGGGAGGAAAAGGACCAACAGTTGGTCACCCAGTTTATACAGAGAACGGTTTTTATTTATTCACCTTAGTTTGGTGCCCATTAACACTGAGCTACCTAGTGAATCATAGAATCTTATACCAATTAAATAAATACTTCATCAAACATGAAATTAATTTATATATATCTATGTATCTATATCTATATCACTTATATATGAATCAATGAAAAGAGGATTGTTTAAAGGCACCCAGTGCAACTTTATGTAAACATTCAATGAAAAATAAACATTCAATTTCTAGTCTTTTTTACACGTAGTAAGTTTCAATAACTCCATACCATTACATATCGACATTCAAGGAGCAAAGATGAGACGTCGTTGTGTGGTGAGAACTGATAGAAAATCGTAAACAACAACAATCGCCGGTGGGGAGAAGCCATTTTTCCATTGACTGGAAGCCTGCTTTTGTCAGGATTCTCGCATGGACTGTTGTTTTTGTCTCCCCCTACCTGTTGGAGTGTGATAATTCTGGACTTTGTTTATGTTTGGAGCCATGTGTTGGTCATGCGTCCGGGGTGACACCCATGTCCTTATTTGGGCGACTTCCTGCCTTTTGTTTGTGCCCTCCATTTTCTCTGTCCACCTGTCCCTCATTTTGCATTGATTGGTGGAGTATTTAAACGCTGCCCTTTCTGCTCACTTTGTCAGATCGTCACGTTAGGTACTGTTTGCTACCCGACTGCCACGTGAGTGCGACTAGCGTGAAGCTCTTTAAAGAGAGACTATAGTTTCTGGTCTTCCCAGTTTTGAACCCTGCCTGTTTGGATTAAGCCTTCTGGCTATCAGTTTTTGGATCTCTTGCCTGTAGCTGTCCGTCAGTATCTGTCTGCCTGCCTGCCCGTTTACGAACCCTGCATGTACCTGGAATCTGATTTGCCCGCTGGACTGTATGGAAATAAACCCTTTTTTGATCTGCTATTGATTCCCGTTCTGTGTCGTGACAGTACGATCTGACCAAGATGGAATCAGCAGATCTGGATCAGGTGAAGGCTGTGCTGGAGAGGCAAGGAGCGCTTCTCGGTCGACATCAAGCCCAGTTTCAGACAGTTGAAGGTTCTCTGGGGGCCATCGCAACCAGCATCACAGACTTGGCGGCCCAGCTGCAGCAGGTCCAACTGGCCCTGGTGCGGCCACCCCAGCCTCAACTGCCGACACCGCCCGACCCACCCGGTCCATCTGGTAACCTGTTCCGAGAGCCCCGTCTGCCAGCTCCTGCACTTTATGCCGGGGAACCTGGAACCTGCAGATCGTTCCTTTCACAATGTTCGCTGGTGTTCCAGCTGCAGCCCGCCACCTTTCCGTCGGATCAGTCCCGGGTTGCTTATGTCATTACCCTCTTGGCGGGCCGTGCAAGAGAGTGGGGAACTGCGGTTTGGGACTCCAACTCCCCAGTCTGTCTCAGCTATCAGGCATTCATAGGTGAGATGAAGAAGGTCTTTGATCGCTCGGTGCACGGGAGAGAGGCCGCCCGAGTGATGTTGCAGATCCGTCAAGGCAAGAGGTCTGCTTCTGACTATGCAATAGACTTCCGCACCCTCGCCACCACCAGTGGCTGGAATCCAGATGCCCAGTATGATGCCTTCCTCTATGGACTCTCTGAGGCCATCAAGGATGAGGTCGCCACCCGTGAGCTGCCTTCCACCTTTGATGACCTCGTTGAGCTCGCCATCCGAGTGGACAAACGCCTGAAGCAGCGCGCCGGGGAGCGTGAGCTCCGCCCTCCTCCGAGGTCACCCGCCTCGGAGGCCCCTCTCCCGTTCCTGCCAGCGCCAGCTTACCCCAGCCTACCAGAGCCCATGCAAGTGGACCGTACCCATCTGTCCCCAGCCGAGAGACAGAGAAAGGGACACCAATTCTTGCATGTATTGTGGTAAACCGGGCCATTACTCCCGCCCAATGCCCGGCAAAAGGCAACGCTCACCCGTAGAGGGGGATTACTGGTAGCGTCACTCCTCTTCATCCCTCTTCTACCATCCGTACCCTTGTCCCTGCCACGCTCATTACAGGAGCTCATTCCCACCTCGTGTCTGCTCTTATTGACTCGGGAGCTGATGGTAATTTCATGGACACCTCCCTGGTCTCTGAGCTACACCTCGTCCCAGCCCAGCTGAGAACGCCTCTGGAGGCAAGAGCACTAACCGGAGCAAGGTTCTCCCAGATAACCCATGTCACGCCCCGGTGAGTCTACTCATTTCTGGCAATCATCAAGAGAACCTAGTGTTCCATATGTTAGACTCACCAACTGCTCCCATCGTCCTCGGCCGGCCCTGCCATCTGCGTCAACTGGTCTGTCACCGTTCCAGTGCTGCCTCGGCTACCAGCCTCCATTGTTCCCGACCCAGGAGGAGGAGTTGGGGTTCCCTCAGCACAGACATTCATCCGACGCTGTCGCAGAACGTGGAGGCGAACCCGGGCCGCCATTCTTCGCTCACAGACCAGAATGAAGAGTCAGGCAGACCGTCGCCGCATCAAGGCTCCCCACTACACCCAGGGGCAGCGGGTGTGGCTTTCCACGCGTGACCTTCCTCTGAAGGTGACTTCCCCAAAATTGAATCCACGCTTCATCGGCCCCTACACCATCTCCCAGGTGGTCAATCCCTCTGCGGTTCGCTTGAACCTCCCTCATGCCCTCCGCCGCATCCACCCCACCTTCCATGTGTCCCGTGTCAAGCCCTTCCAGTGTTGCCGTCCGGGTCCCAACTCCGGCCCCAAACCCCCACCACCCCCCAGACTCGTTGATGGGTCTGAGGTTTACACAGTTCGCCGCCTGCTCGACGTCCGCCGTCGGGGTCGGGGCCACCAGTACCTGGTGGACTGGGAGGGCTACGGCCCCGAGGAGAGGAGCTGGGTCCCTGCCCGGAACATTGTTGACCCCTCGCTCATCAAAGACTTTCACCGTCAGCATCCTGCTCCCACCACGGTCAACGCCAGGAGGCGTTGGTAGAGGAGGGGGTACTGTCAGGATTCTCGCATGGACTGTTGTTTTTGTCTCCCCTACCTGTTGGAGTGTGATAATTCTGGACTTTGTTTATGTTTGGAGCCATGTGTTGGTCATGCGTCCGGGGTGACACCCATGTCCTTATTTGGGCGACTTCCTGCCTTTTGTTTGTGCCCTCCATTTTCTCTGTCCACCTGTCCCTCATTTTGCATTGATTGGTGGAGTATTTAAACGCTGCCCTTTCTGCTCACTTTGTCAGATCGTCACGTTAGGTACTGTTTGCTACCCGACTGCCACGTGAGTGCGACTAGCGTGAAGCTCTTTAAAGAGAGACTATAGTTTCTGGTCTTCCCAGTTTTGAACCCTGCCTGTTTGGATTAAGCCTTCTGGCTATCAGTTTTTGGATCTCTTGCCTGTAGCTGTCCGTCAGTATCTGTCTGCCTGCCTGCCCGTTTACGAACCCTGCATGTACCTGGAATCTGATTTGCCCGCTGGACTGTATGGAAATAAACCCTTTTTTGATCTGCTATTGATTCCCGTTCTGTGTCGTGACAGCTTTATTTATTGTAGGTTACGAAAAATAAAGAAAATGGCGGCATTGTTGTTGTTATCGATTTTCTATCAGTTCTCACCACACAACGACGTCTCATCTTTGCTGCTTAAATGTCTGTATGTAATGGTATGGAGTTATTGAAACTTACTACGTGTAAAAAAGACTAGAAATTGAATGTTTATTTTTAAGCCTCGAAAGTTGCACTGGGTGCCTTTAATGCAGCAGCAAGGCCTAACCTCATTTCCTTCTACTTAACTACTATGCAGCCAGGGTAGATCTGTGAATACTGACCTCTAGTGGTGAAAAGGTGCCTGACAAACTTTGGGAACATATTGAAAAAAATGTAAAACGGCATTGAATGTCAATGAATTTCTAAAGAAAGCCTTTTTGCAAGAAAGAACAATAATGAGAGATGCCACTCATGTACCTCTGACATTCATACATCAATGTATTGGGTCATTTCAATTGCGGCATTTAGCAGATGCTTTTATCCAAAGGGACTTACGTCGGTTAATACACATTAACGGCAGAGTCAACCATGCAAGGCGACAGCCAGCTCGTCAGGAGCGGTTAGGGTTAAGTACCTTGCTCAGGGACACATCAACACTCTGGGGAGCTGGGGATCGAACTAGCAACCTTTCGGTTACAAGACAACTTGTCTACCTCCTGAGCTGAACCAACTCCATATGTTTAGCACTAGGCTACACTAGAGCTACCAGTCTATCAATCTATGGGTGGTCAAATGGGTTTTCCAGGCTGGTGGGATGGCTAGGTTGGAGGCCCATTATATTCTTTCATAGGGTCCGCAATCTCTAGCGGTGCCCCCGCTTTATGTGAGCATTGACAGCATCTCTTGTGGTGCTAATAGTCTCCAGGCTTCCCTCTTTAGACCAGCGAGACGTTAATCTAGGACAGATGCTTCTGATGTCCTCAGTTAGTTCAAAGTAAAGTTCTCCTTGATGTTTGTTCTGTTACAGAGGGCTGAGGAGAACGCACATACTTTTCTAGACAAGGAGCTGAAGAAGCTCTGGAGGGATCTCTTCTCTGATTACCCACAATGCTCAGAGAGTCGGAGGGAAGAGGAGGAGGAGGATGGTAAGAATGAGGAGCAGAGGAGGCGCGCCATAGAGGGAGTGGTAGACATCACAAAGCTCTGCCTGATGGAGATGAACCAGGAGGAACTGGCCGACATGCTGTGGAGTGGTAAGATACTCATATAGGTTAAATGGTTTGATCCAAATATGTAGGGTTATTGTGGGCCATCAGGTTAAATTGATTGATCCATACATGTACGGTTATTGTAGGGGTATCAAATTGAATGGTTTGATCCAGATATGTAGGGTGGGGGTATTAGGTTAAAGTATGTTAAACATTATACTGCAGATCAATGTCAGAATTACTCAGTGGAAGAGATGCACTACTATCTTGTTATATCAGGTTAGGAAGTCACTTTCTGCTGATACTAGGGGTGCAACGGATCACAAAACTCACGGTTCGGATCGTGTCACGGCTTTTGAGTCACGGGTCGGATTATTTTCGGATCAACAACAATAAGATAATAAGACAAATGTGACTTTAAATAAAATCTTAAAATGTGTAAAAACTTAATAAAGTGAAAAATTAGGTAATAATCCTGCTTCCTTTAAAGGAGCATTTCACCGGTGGAGGCATGAATATGTATTAAAATTGGGTCCTATATGTAGTCGAATAATAAAATAAAATTCTAATTTGGTGCCGTCTTGACCGAGAAAAGGCAGAAAGTGACTTTTTGGCGCTTGTGGATTGAAGACAATAACACCCACCATGCACCACGATGCACAGCTTCGCTGGCCACTCCCGCTGATCTAGATCTCCGCCTCCCGTTCCTCTATCAGCCTCAGCTGCTCGTCGCTATATTGCGGCTCGTAAAGGTAGCCACGAACATCTGATTCGAGCATCAGATCTTCAAAATCCCCATCTTCTATATCAGATCCAGTACCTTCCGCCATTGTACTTCAGTTTTATCAACAGCCTCTTTCAGAGGCTGTGGATGTTAGTTTCTGCTGGTGAAGTCCCACCCACTGGCACTGCTCTAATAGGTCTGTAGCGTCAGTGGGTGCTTGTAGTCTTACGAGAATCCTCCCCTCTTACACCTCCTATTTACTTCTACGCAAAAATCGTCATATTGCGTCATCTTAAACAGGAAGTGTTGGAGATCGATACGGATCCCTCCAGTCTCTCCAGAAAATAAGGGAATGCTGCACGACCATTCAAAAATATGAGTGTGTTTCTAACGATACAAAGCTTAATGGTAATTGGTGAAGTTTCCCTGTAAGCATAGTCAATATTTAAAAAAATTGCAATCTGAGGCATTATTCCTTCTTCTTTTTAACATGGATAGTAAATAATCCCTAACCCTGGATTTACAATTCAGGATGTCTGCATTGCCTGGGGAGAGTTTAGAGTCTACACTCTCTCCAGGCAATGCAGACATCCTCATCTTTTTTTTTCATCAAGTATCGTAGCGAAATACAGTTTCTGTCGTGTTTTATTTGGCATTTTGTAAATCCATTGATTTCGGATGGAAGACTCATTGCTCATTGCAAAGGGGTTGGTTGTAGTCTTTTCGCTCGGTTCTAGCCCTACTGTTGATACGGAGAACCGAGCGAAAAGACTACAACCAAACATAAACATGTCCGGTTCCGGTTCCGGTTACCGTTTCAATGGGATTTAGGGAACGCCAAATAAAACACAACAGAAACTGAATTTCGCTACAATACTTGATGATGTTGTTAATACCGGAATTGTCCTTTCAACAAGCGCTGATCAAGTGAACGCACAACTCTATTTTTTATTAGCCGATCCGCGGATCAATTTCGTCCCGAACCGTGAGGGTTGATCCATACGGATCACGGGTAACCCGTGAACCGTTGCACCACTAGCTGATACTCAAAAATGATAGCACTGCTAACAAAGTTATAAGATCCATATGAAGTAGGATTTAGAATACTTACTTCATTACACCAGTCCTATTGTTTGGACATATGTATAGCATGCGTCTTCTGGTTTGTGATTTAGGAGCTGTTGCTGCCCAGTACCAACATAAACTCAAGTCTCATCTGAAGAAGAAGTTCCAGTGTGTGCTTGAGGGAATCGCAAAAGCAGGAGAGCAAAGACCTCTGAATGAGATCTACACAGAGCTCTTGATCACAGAGAGAGGCAGTGGAGAGGTCAACAAGGAACATGAGGTCAGACTGATTGAAAAGGCTTCCAGGAAGCCAGCCTATGAGGAAACACCAATTAGATGTGAAGACATATTTAAACCCTTACCTGGACAAGATAAACCAATCAGAACAATAATGACAACCGGAGTGGCTGGCATTGGTAAAACCGTCTTAACACACAAGTTCACTCTGGACTGGGCTGAAGGCAAAGCCAACCGAGACATAGACTTCACATTTCTCCTCACTTTCAGAGAGCTGAATTTACTGAAAGGGAAAGAGTTTAGCTTAGTGGAACTTCTGCATCAGTTTTCTGTTGAAACCAAAGAATCAGGAATCTACAGATACGACCATGACCAAGTAGTCTTCATCTTGGATGGTCTGGATGAGTGTCGACTTACTCTGGACTTCCAGAACAACCCGATCTGGACTGATATCACAGAGCCGACCTCAGTCGACGTGCTGCTGACAAACATCATCAGGGGAGTCCTGCTTCCCTCTGCTCACATCTGGATAACCACACGCCCTGCGGCAGCCAATCAGATCCCTGCTGAGTGTGTTGACATGGTGACAGAGGTGAGAGGGTTCAATGACGCACAGAAGGAGGAGTACTTCAGGAAGAGATTCAGAGAGGGGACACTGGCAAGCAATATCATCTCTCACATCAAGAAATCTCGAAGCCTCCACATCATGTGTCACATCCCAGTCTTCTGTTGGATCACTGCTACAGTTCTGGAGGACTTCTTCAAAACATCCCAGAGAGGAGAAGAGGTGCCCAGGACCGTGACTCAGATGTACAGCCACTTCCTGAGGGTTCAGTCCATACAGGGGGACAGGAAGTATCATGGGAGAACTAAAACTGATCCACACTGGAGTTCGGAGAGCAGGGAGATCATTGTTTCTCTGGGGAAACTGGCTTTTAACCAGCTGGAGAAAGGTCAGCTGATTTTCTACGAGGCAGACTTGGCAGAGTGTGGCATCGATATCAGAGCAGCCTCGGTGTACTCAGGAGTGTTCACCCAGATCTTTAAAGAGGAGTGTGGGCTGTACCAGGATAGGGTGTTCTGCTTTGTCCATCTGAGCATCCAGGAGTTTCTGGCTGCCCTTTATGTCTTTCTGTGCTACATCAACACTGGTGTCAATCTGATCTCAGAAGAACAGCCAACCTCCAGGGAAGAGGAACTCCTCCTCTACAAGAGTGCTGTGAACAAGACCTTACAGAGTGAGAACGGACACCTGGACTTGTTTCTCCGCTTCCTCCTGGGCCTCTCTCTAGAGACCAATCAGATGCTGCTACAAGGTCTTCTGGGACCAGGAGCAAATACATTACTGGGCAATCAAATTAAAAAAGTCCTGCCGGGACTGACAGGAAGAGGGTCACGGAGCAATACCCAAATCGTCCATTACATCAAGCAGAAGATAGGTGGAGATCTCTCTCAAGAGGGAAGCATCAATCTGTTCCACTGTCTGAATGAGCTGAACGACCGTTCTCTAGTGGAGGAGATCCAACAGTACCTGACATTAGGAAGTATCTCCAGAGAATCTCTCTCCTCTGCTCAGTGGTCAGCTCTGGTCTTCATCGTACTGACATCAGAAGAGGAGCTGGACGTGTTTTACCTGAAGAAATACTCTGCTTTTGACGAGGCTCTACTGGGGCTGCTGCCATTGGTCAAAGCCTCCAAAACATCTCTGTAGGTTCACTCATAACATGTATTACAATACGCACAACAAAATATACATAATACTAGACTATTAAAGTTCAAATAACCTCTAAAACGTATCTGTAGGCACACTTATATTATGTTTTACGATACACACAAAACAATATACATACTAATATAAAAGTAATATTATGATGACAAAACAACTGTTAAAAGGGTGCCAAGCACAAAGTGCGACGGCAACCTATTGTAATTCATAGTTTCATTATTATTATTATTCCGCCATGTTTTACTTACACAGCCTAAACCACTCGCACGCTTTTTATGAAACTTACTTTGGCTTTAGAGGCTGACTCAAGTTTGAAAGAGAGCAAATAATACACTGATTGGCCTAAAGGTGGCGCCATAGCAACAGTCCAAAAATGCAAACTTTGAACAAACATATCTCATAACCGCTTCGACGAAAAGTCATGAAACTTTGTTAACACAAGCATATCCCCATGCAGAACAAATATAACTCAAGAACCTATGACTTTATTTTGATACATTTATGAATATCTTGAACTTTGTTAAAAACACTCAGTTCCCTAAGGATCCTAGGTTTTTAGACATAGACAAACCTTTAGCCCAGCAGTTTTGAACAGGTGAGGCGCGCATCCCCTGGGGGGCGCCAAAGAGCCACAGGGGAGGCGAGACACGCAACACGCAAAGCAAAAATACACATCTGTATGAAGCTCTATTGATTGTCCCAAATCACCAGAAGTCAGCATTAAGGGAGGAGACGGGACCCAGCAAAAATCGTAGGAAATATGATCCTGAATGCGTTTCTGGTTTTCTGTGGAGAGCGAGTTCCCCCAGATCTCCACAAAGGCTATGAAAGTCCTAATCCCCTTCACCTCCACCTATTTATGTGAGTGTGGGTTTCCCGCACTGACCCTTATTAAAAACAAATATAGATCAGGCTGCAGGTGGTGGGACATATTGTAAGTTGTTTAAATCTGAGGATTTATGTGGCTGAAATCGTTAACAAATTTGATGAAAATATGTGATTCTGTTCGATCTCATAACATTCCGTTGTCGTTCATTGATCAGAGAGCTGTCCATTGTGCTGATTTTTTTCGATCCATCTCCTTCAAAAGTGCCCTTAAGGCCCAGACACACAGCGCCGATTTCAGCCGTCGGGTGTCGTCGGTAGCTTTGTTTTATTGACTTGTGGATAGGCCTACTGTTGATTGATAAAAGTAGCCTCATTTAGGCCTGCATGAAGTTGGAAATTATTTGCTTTTGCAAAGAATCGTTTATGAATGCACTTTTAAAAAAGTTGTGGCAATAAAATTTCTTCAAATACAATACCTATTAAAAAATATTTACCTTTGATTAGTTATTGAAAGTCATCATTGCCTGGAACACACAAAAGATGGCAATAACTGAAGAGGCGTGTGTTAGGTCAGGTGGATGGGATTTTTTTTTGTTGGAGGGGGGGGGGGGAGCTCGGCTGTCCTTACCTACTCTAAGGGGAGACTCACATTCACCCAATTTGAAACCCCTGCTTTAGCCCATATCATCTATGGACCAATGTCTTCATTCTGACATAAAGCAAAGTCTGTACAATAAAGATTGAAGCACCCAGGAGCCATTGACTTCTCAAAAGGGTGTGGTTTAAAACACATAAAGACTTAAATGCTTATATCAACATTAAAATGGACTGCTATGATCTTGAATCCCATACAAAAGTTGTTCAAAATCAAATTCTGAATAAAACAGACTCAACATATTTCCAATTAGGGTGTGGAATCGAAATGGGCGTGGCCTGTGACTAAAATCACCACAGTTCATAGACGGAATGTTTGATTGGAGCGGGACCAAATTAGTGGATGTTGGGGACCAAAGCTCCAACTGTTTAGGTAAAATAAAGTTGATTGACATAACATCATGGCCGCCAGATGCTCAAAATCATCCAAAAATTAACTTAATGCCAAAAGGCAAGGCTAACTTAAACCAATCATCATAAAACTTGGTGCAGTCAAAGGAACATGGGTCAAGAGGAACACCCCCAACTTGTTCGACATCGGGCTATAGGGAGCGGTAAAACAATTAACTGAAAATGCAGCCTCTCCAAATTGCACCTAGATCAGGCGATTCGGGGAATTATATCAATTAACATAGTTGCAGACTTAATGGTCTGACCAGGTCGTCATGGTCTGCGTCAGGGTCTTAATTGTCTGTTAGGGTCTTAATGGTCTGACTGGGTCTTATTGGTCGGCTTTAGGCCTGGCACCCGTAAAATGCTGCTTGCAGCATTAATTAGTATTGTTGTTAGTATCAACATTTTTCAACTAATATATAACTAACATTTAAAGATCTGATGTGTGATCATTTGTTAAACTATCAGAAAAGTCAATAAAACATTTAATCATGGTTCCCAACATTTTTTTTTTTGTGTGAAGGCTGAATTGCTGTCATCTGTCAAAGAGTTGCTGTAAAGCTCTGGTCTCAGTTCTTCAGCAGACTGCTGAAGGGAGTTTGAATGTTCACAGTAATCTCCTTGAGCTCACTTCCCTGATCCCTGATAGCAGCGAGTAGAGCCGAGGCGCTAGCATCACTGGACGTACTCCCCTCCAGCGTTGGCCCCCTGTGCTGTTCTTTAGCTACACCATGTTTCTCCTGTGAACTTTTTGGATCTTTTAAGCACTTTTAATCTCAGTTGCTAACATGTTCTGTTTATTGTGTGTTAAGGCTGAATGGCTGTGATCTGTCAGAGAGATGCTGTGAAGCTCTGGCCTCAGTTCTCAGCTCCAACTCCTCTCGTCTGAGAGAGCTGGACCTGAGTAAAAATGATCTGCAGGATTCAGGAGTGAAGCTGCTCTCTACTGGACTGGGGAGTCCACACTGTACACTGGAAACTCTCAGGTCAGTTTTACTCAATGTGCATCAGTTACACCACAAGGTTCAATATCAGAAGACTTTACCTACTGCCCCCTGGTTTGAGAATCACTCCTAAATGACGTCAAAAAACTATATCAGCTAATAACTCAGTATCTTTGATGACCACATGTATCCGAGTGGTACAATTTGACACATTACACCTTGTTTATGTGGGATGCAAAAATGAAAAGTATCCCAAATTTTCCATTGCAACTTTCCAATTATACTCACAAAATATAATAATAGTGCCTTCCCACAATCCCCTGTTAACAGGACAGTGGTAGTTAAGAAATGAAGTCTCAGTATTTGCATCAATCAAAGGTTATCGGTTTGAATAAACTAAATGTATGGTTTTCATAGGAAGAACTCGACAATTTATATTTTTTGTTGCCATGACTGTATAAGGTATTTGTTATGTTATCGTTTTTTACATATATTCTTTAATATATATTTTATCTTCAGAATTTCAATTGAAGACATAAAGTACAGAACAAAGTTAAACAATTTAAGATGTAGAAATACAGAACAATATGGATGAATACCAAGCAACATTATACGATTGAATATAGAGATACAGAACATAAAACGATTGAATATGTAGAGATATATAACATGAAGCGATTTAAATCTTATGAATACAGAACAACATAAAACGATTGAATGTGTAGGAATACAGAGCAACATAAAACGATTGAATGTGTAGGAATAAAGAACATAAAACAATTGAATATGTAGGAATACAGAGTAACATAAAACAATTGAATATGATGAGTTGCAAAACCTCAGATGGGTTTCATAGTCGTCCTTGATTTTGAAGCCTGGTAAAAGTGTCTGAAGACGGGAATGGCAAGTGCCCTTAGTGTTTTAGGCTTTTTCAAATGCGCTTAAGCAATTTGATGAAAGGTTGAATTATGGAATTGTAGCCTTAAAAAAGGAATACTAGAGATAGTTGAAGGCCCTACTTTGCTTCGCAGTCCTCCGCTTCGTTAGGTCTGACTCTGTTCACACAGAGTTCAGGATCCCTACAAGGCCATCAGGCGACTGCTGAAGGGAGTTTGAATGTTCAGTCATCTCCTGTAGCGCACTTCCCTGATCACTGATAGCAGTAAGGAGAGCCGAGGCGCTAGCATAACTGGACGTACTCCCCTCCAGTGCTGCCCCATGGCGGCCCTGTGCTGTTCGTTAGCTACACCATGTTTCTCCTGTGAACTTGTTGGATCTTTTAAGCACTTTAAATCTCAGTTACTAACATGTTCTGTTTGTGTGTGAAGGCTGAATGACTGTCAGCTGTCAGAGAGATGCTGTGAAGCTCTGGCCTCAGTTCTCAGCTCCAACTCCTCTCGTGTGAGAGAGCTGGACCTGAGTAACAATGATCTGAAGGATTCAGGAGTGAAGCTGCTCTCTGCTGAACTGGGGAGTCCACACTGTACACTGGAAACTCTCAGGTCAGTTTTACTCAATGTGCATCAGTTACATCACAAGGTTCAATATCAGAAGACTTTTAAAACAATCCCTTTCTCCTCCATGTCATGGTTCATGTACTTCAGGGAGTCAAAGCCAAAGGTCCTTTAGAACGGTTATCCAAATAACAAAGAAGTGTGCAACACTTGTGTTACAGTGTGTGTAATCACACACACACACACACACACACACACACACACACACGTGGCGCTCGCACGGTCGTAGCTCATTGTCTCATTGGCGGGCCAAATTCTCTGGGCTGGCAAGGCAGAGAAGGGGGAGGTGGGATCTCCCCTTATGAGGACACACGGGGAATATTCCAAACCGCGCGTCTGTACTTTGTTTTTTCAAAGGCGGAGCAGAATGCCTAGTGCTCGCTTTACACCCAACGAAATTTCTAGCTACTGGGGGAGCATAGGTATGCTAGGGGAACTGTTAGAGAACCTCAGAATGTGACATTTTCATGCCATGAGATCTTTGCAACATGGAAATACAGAACAACATAATTTAATATGTAGAAATACAGAACAAAATAAAACTATTAAATATAGCCGTTATAATAACATAAAAAACAGATCCGTAGGCACACTTATAACATGTCTTACAATACACACAACACAATATACATACTACTATAAAAGTAATAGAAATACAGAACATCTATAGATTCTATATCTATAGATCTGGCTAAGTTAGAGAAATCTGTGGCCAGCATGCATGGCGCGCAAGCTAAAAACATCAACTTGTGGTCATCCTTTATTGTTAGTATGTTTGGGGAGTAGCCATGATTTGTTTTCCTTCTTCTACTTCTTTACATCTGTTATCCCAAATTTCTGTGTCTGTGTGTGTGGGGGGGGGGGGGGGGGGGGGGTGGGAGTGAGTGCTGTGAATGTGTGGTTTCATTTGTGTACGTGTAACTATTAATGTCAAATGTTGTTTATTTGGTTATGCCTTATTGGTGTTATGTGTCGTATTGTGTTTGGGTCAAAATTGTTTTCTATTGTCTATCTGTGTGTAAAATCATAAAATAAAAAATGATCACAAAAAAGAAATACCAGACCATCGTTATTGTATTATTGTAGTATCAACATTTTCCACCTAATATATAACTAACATGAAGATTAATCTATAATCATTGCAAAACAAATTAGAAAGTTGAATAAAACACTTAATCACGTTCTAACATCTTTTGTTTATTTTGTGTGAAGGCTGAATGGGCTGTCAGCTGTCAGAGAGATGCTGTGAAGCTCTGGCCTCAGTTATCAGCCTCCAACTCCTCTCGTCTGAGAGAGCTGGACCTGTGTGCCAATGATCTGCAGGATTCAGGAGGTGAAGCTGCTCTCTGCGGGACTGGGGAGCCCACACTGTACACTGGAAACTCTCAGGTCAGGGTTAGGGTTAAATGTGTCTTTGGGTATTGTTTAATAATGTAGAGAAGAATCCAGGACTAGGTGGCTGTGATCTAAAAGAACAGACGACGCGTGACTAAAATCCCTGACAGGTTCAGCATCATAACTCATTTGTAGGCTGTGGTCCCCTTGAAAACCCACTTCCTCTTCCTGATTTCAGATGGAGCACTACTGCTGTGTTTCAATAAAGTATCGATAAAGTATCATTTAACTTTATTCATCCAGATAGAATAAATAAATGTGTGTGTGGTGTGTTGTGTGTGTGTGTGTGGTGGTGTGGTGTGTGTGTGTGTGTGGTGTGTGTGTGTGTGTGTGTGTGTGTGGTGTGGTGTAGGTTGTGTCTGGCTGCCTGGTCACACAGGAAGGCTGTGCTTCTCTGGCCTATCCGCTCTGTGCTCCAACCCCTCCTATCTGAGAGAGCTGGACCTGAGCTACAATCACCCAGTAGACTCAGGAGTGCGCTGCTCTCTGCTGGACTGGAGGATCACGCTGGAGACTGGACACTCTCAGGTATGGAGAGGACAGCTCACCACTCAGGGACAAAGAAGTAAGAGACGCCAAGATTGTTTATTGGCCTGTGGCATGTGCGACCATTGACGTACCACGGCATATGCCGTTCAGGAATGGTATATGCCGTTTAGGAACGGTAAGTGCCACCACAACCACTGACATACCATGGCATATGCCGTTCAGGAACCGCATCTGCCGTTCAGGAACGGTAACTGCCGTTCCCAACAATGGTTGGGACACGTCTTAGCATATGGCAAAATAAATGTACACAGTGTGTCTTTTTACAAGACACGCCAAAGACGTTGACGTCGCTTAGCGACCGAGGACTCCGAGGGATCATAAGTCTACGTCACTCCCCGCTCTACGAGCATGTCATGCAGAAGAGACGAGAGCGACCAGAGCCGCAATCATGTCTTGTTGTGCGGTTGGTTGCACAAAGACTAACAAAACGCAGAAGTTTTACAGGATACCATCAACTCGCACACCATTTAAGGCAAACGGGAGACGTCTTTGGTTACAAGCTATCAGAAGAAGCGAATGGAACGAGCAGATGATTAAAGGCTAGGCTTACTACCGTCACCGGAGCAAGTACGGTGCCGTGTTCCAATATCCATACTTCCATCAGTACACTTAAACGAAGTACACTATCCGCACTCACTAAGTGCGCTAATTTTCAGATGCCAGTGTTGTTCCAAATCGAATACTCTGTGGTGCACTGACCAATAAACATCCCGCTTGGAACGGTGAACTCTTTACGCCTAGCAGCTATAAAAGACTATAAATGACTCTATTAATTTAGGCTACGTGGAAAATGCGCAGACGTTGGCTCAGCCTGGCCCTGCCCTCTTCCGCTACGTAGCTAAGATGGCTGCCGTTGAGTACGAAAAGTGTACATCGCCACACGCTTCGCGATTTGACCGTTTTGAGTACAACATCCGGGTCCTTTCAGTACACTTATTTTCGCCCAATCTTTATCGGAACGCCCTACGTACTCAAACTTAGGCTAGTAAGTACGGATAGTATAGATATTGGAACACAAAAGCATCTACCAACAGATCTCACATATCCTAACAACAGAACGGACAAGAGAAACGTATAAAGAGACAAAGTCTCCTACAAGGATTCAACCCACTGCTAGAGGAAGGGGTTTATAAAGGCCGCTGTAACTCATGTTGTGTAGAAAGTGATGAGACAGCAGATGAGGGGACTGTTTCAACATGCTGCACTCCCTGTGTTTCCCCCCCAGTGTGGAGCACGGTGGAGTGTGCAGGCTGAAACCAGCTCTAAAGAAGTGTAAGTGTCTGTTTGATTCATCACAACACACACTTAATATTGAGATTGTCCATCCACACAGCAGGAGGTGACGTCCGTTCATTCAGATCCTTCTGGGAATGAAGATGATGGTTCAAATCATGCATCTTAGTATGTTAAAATGTACATAATTACTGTGATTATATCATGACTGATGATTGTACAACATTAGACATAACACCATAATAATCAGGAAACTATTAATCATAATTACATTCTACAGTCTATTTTATGTTCAAAAAGTAAATTGAATATATTGAATATATTATATTCAACTAATAAATTATACTATTGTCTTGGTGCTTTTATAATAATTATTATTATTTTGTTATAATTCAGGGTATTACATTAGACATAGGACATAATAATCATAATCACATGTTTTGAATGATGCATGCATTTTGCCTTATATTTCAACTAGAGCGGGTGATGCTGTTTATTAAAATAACCATGAAGAGGATGATGATGATGATAATTAATAATAATTTAGCAGCCTAATCATGTCTGTTTCTTCCGTCAGATGCCTGTGAACTCACCCTGGACCCCAACACAGCCAGCAGACGACTCTCTCTGTCTGAGGACAACAGAAAGGCGACGCGGGTTGAAGAGGACCAGTGTATCCGGATCACCCAGACAGATTTGACCACTGGCTCCAGGTGTTGGGTAGAGAGGCTCTGCCTGGCCGCTGTTACTGGGAGGTGGAGTGGAAAGGACGGGTTGATATAGGAGTGGCATACAGAGGAATCACCAGGAGAGGAGCGAGTCGTGACGGCACGCTTGGACAGAGTACCAAGTCCTGGTGTCTTAGTTGTTTTCCTAATGGTTGCTACGCCCGTCACAACGGTGTTCTTAAAGTCCTACGTTCCGGCCCCATTTACACTACCAGAGTAGGAGTGTATCTGGACCGGCCCGCTGGCACTCTGTCCTTCTACAGTGTGTCCCCAGGTGTAGGAGGGTCCTCAGACACACTGACACACTTCGGCACCTTCCAGGCCACCTTCACCCAGGAGGACCTCCTCCCTGGGTTTAGCTTTTTTGGACCTGGTGACTCAGTGTCTCTGTGTCCTGGACTGTCACCGCCCATTCTGCCGGCCATTTGAATTAGCTCTGCAGAAGAGTCTGGAGAAGAGCGATGCATTTCTTAAACACACAAACACCCGCACACACACATTGTTTATGAATCTATATGCACACACACACACATGTACACAAAGATAAACGCATCCATACATCGTTCAGTAATCTATAAACACACACGTAAAAACACACACACACACACACACACACACACACACACACATGCACAGACATGTACACAGTCATACAGATACACACACACACACATCGTTCATGAATGTAAACACACAGCAGGTCTGTGTGCAGGTGGTAAGCAGCAGGTAACATCAGTGTCTCTCGTGGTTCATCTCTCAGCCCTCTCTGTGTTCAGCTGGGCTGCTGAGCGTCAGATTAGAGGGGGCCGCTTGGGTCTGGGGGGTCCTCACAGTCCTGACGTTGTTGAGGACCAGCTGTTAGGGGGACGTTTGAATACCTGTGGACCCATGGACGTACCTGTAGTGCATCGGGTTGTTGAGCAGCAGCTGTTGGTGCTCTGAGGGGTCAACCCGTTCAGTGGAAGTACAACAAGTGTTTGATTTAAATACTCCACTGTGCTCCAAATGCTGCGTTTTATAGGGCTTCTGAAAGGTTCAGCATGACAAACCATGAAAGGAAGATTTTCCTTTGGGTTAAGCAGGTTACACAAAGATTTACGGTATGTTATCTTACTACAATATTTTATATATTTTCAACATCGTATTAAAGGGATCTAAAATCAGTTTCTATTTTGCCATGCCTGACATGGAACGTGATTTAAAGCAGATTTAACAACATATTCATAAATGATGATAAGGGTTCTATGGGTAAGGGTAACAATGTTGTAAATTACTTTAAACAGAAGATCGGTTATTTGTGTTCTGTTGGGAACAACAAGTCACATGTTCAGTTATTAAAGATGCCTGTTTATGATTTGTAATTGTTCATCAAGCATAACGTTAATAAACAACTCAGTGCATCAACTGAACGTTCTTGTGTGTTCAGATGATTCTTCCCGTTAGTTCAGTTGAAATCCCCCAAGTCTTCCTCCCACAAAACAGTGGAGTCTCCATTCACCCCTTCATCAGTGTGGAGGGAGGATATTAGCACACACACAACAGTGGGTCTCCATTCACCCCTTCATCAGTGTTTAACTTATCTAATCCTTTGTTGTTCAAGTTATGTGAGGGCGCACCATCAGTGAGGATGGATTCAACACCAGTAAGACACCAGTGAGACACCAGTGAGTGACGTTCTGCCATTCTTCCAGAGCAAACAGGACTGAGGCCTCCTCAGTGCTGCCCCTGCTGGCCGGACCTCCACACTGCAGTCATGTCCAGTAGATATTATAGCCCAGAGCAGCGGGCCACGCCCTCATTCTCATCCCCCCCCCCCCCTCACTGCTCCTTCAGGGGCCCCTGACTGGGCTCCTAATGGCTGCTGTTGATTCTGCTTGTAGTATAATAGTCAACGTCTCTCCTGCCCTCTAGTGGGCATACGTTGACCTTGTATGGAAGTCGCGACGCCCCGTCACTTTTGGTGCGAACGCGCCATAACAGTCCCTATATGTTTAATACGCACAAATGTCAATTTTACAGTACCAAATGCTTTGGGTTCAATGTTGGACTGAGCGATATTCTAAATGAATATTTCAAGATGTCATTTATATTGTGTCCATCTTCAATGAAAATCCAAAATTGGAAAATTAAAGTGCTGACATAATCCACAATTGAGACAAAAATGGCTTCATAGTTTGGCCTCGGTTTATTCTATGATGCAAATACTGCACTCAAGACTTGTTAGTAGAAAACAGTTACCCTGTCAACAACACATCACATTCACACATTACGAAGAACGATTAAATCAGCGTTTTCATTAAATGTCACAACGTATACAACACTAGATCTGTTTTTCCTTCTCATTTTTCTTTCAAGATAAAAAATAAGTCATACAAAGAAGAAATAACCAAGCACCACAATGCTACAATGCTCTTTTCTTTGAATAATTTACAGTGAATATGAAAATGTGTGTGGGGGGGGGGGGGGGAATTCTGGCTACTTCTGCTACTTAAACGATTTCTCATACAATTTGGTGCACAATGAGGTATGAAGGAAATCAAGATAGCAAGCATGCTCGCCCCTAACATTGGGACAATGAGTCACAGGACTTCTCCGAAACATCCAACAGGAGAACAGTTGTTCCTCTATAGAGCTGGAAGACCGCATTTTAAATACATCAGTTCTGGTAGGAGTTGCCACAGCAACAGGTTGACACGTCAACAAATGAGCCCTTATGCTCTGGTGTGAAGAACGTAGAATTGGACATACGAGACAATCCAAATCGCATTGAAAATAAATAAGGGTAGAAATCTATAAAGGGCGAATGCAAACCAAAAATGACACAAAAACCGCCAATACAATTCGACAGATGGTGTGACGTTGACAAAAGAAACAAATGGCAATTGATGAAAGTTAAAAGGTTTTAGCACAGGATTCCTCATGATCAAACGCCGGCCCCAGCCCGCCCCGTCACTTGTGGTGATGTCCGCGCGCGTAGTGGCAGGCAAAGTCGTACTTGTCCCTGCACATGGTGCCGCAGATGTTGCACTGGAAGGGGTGCTCGTAGCCGTGGCAACCCATGTGTATGGTGTACAGGATGTTATCCGAGAACTGGATGTCACAGTGTTGGCACTTGTGCGAGGCCGCCGGATCCTGGGGCGGGCTGGCGGAGGGGGCGGCCGCTGCCACGCCGGGCTGACTGAGGAGCGCGCGCTCGCCGCCGCCGTCGTCGAACCCGCCCCGCGCCCCCTCCTCCCCCCCCCCGCCGCTGCCCGGGCCGTGGCCCCGGCAGCCGGCCGGGTCGGAGTCCTCCTCCTTGGGGCTGCGGGCCGTCTGCGAGCCGTTGACGGCCACGGCCAGCGGCGGGCCCGACGCCTGCTGGACGAGGATGGGCTTCACGTCGTCCTCGCAGGACAGCCGGTCCAGGGAGCGGGGGCTCTGGGGCCGCTGGGGCAGGGTGGCCAGCTGGCCGGCCAGCGTGGACAGCTGGTCCAGGGGGCTGTCGGCGGAGGGCAGGCCGTTGGCGCCCCGTCCGACGCCACTACCGCCGCCGCCGCCGCCGTTGCTGCCGCTCTCGTGCGGTTTGACGACGGGCGTGGTCTTGTACTCGCCGCTGACGCCGATGCTCAGGTGGGGCCGCGTGGCGTCGTGCGCCAGACCGCCAGAGTAGTCGGCCCGGGGCCCCAGCAGCGACGGAGGACCGCTGTAGTTGCCGAGCAACCGTCGGCCGAAGCCCAGGGAGGTGGCCCTCTTCTGCAGGACGCTGAGCATCCTCTTGTTGGTGAAGGGCGAGCGCACGCCGCGCATGGGCAGCAGCTTGTGGCGGCGGCGGCGGTGGTGGGAGAGGTTGCTGCGGTCGCTGCAGCAGAAGGCACAGAGGTCGCACTTGTAGGGCTTCTCCCCCGTGTGGGAGCGCATGTGGGCCTCCAGGTGGCGCTCATAGGCCGAGGCGAAGGGGCACAGCTGACACCGATGTGGCTTTTCTCCTGAGGGGGAGAGGAAAAGAAAGCAAGGGTGTGGAATTAGGACAACGCTATGAACACAGGAAGGTTTCAAAGCAGGAACTAAACGATTGTGTGGCCTTAAGTGTAGCCTTCTGGTGTATTGAAACAGTGACAATGGATTTGTTCATGGACATTACCTGTGTGGATACGGATGTGCTCTATTAGACGAGCCATGCCTTTGTTGACATAGTTGCAGTAGCTACACTTGTACTTCCCGTCGGGAGTCCTCTCCAATCCGTCCATTTGTAGTTCCGCCCCATCATCCAGCGACAGGCTGACCTCCACCGACGGGGGGTCCAGGCCGCCCTGGTCACTGGCTGTGGTAACTGAAAAACACACGCACAAACGATTAGGAATGTGTTGACAAAATAGGGTGGTTTTCTAGACTTGTCTGGTCTTAGATCTCCAATTGATTGCCCAGTTCCTCACCAGCCTGGAACGAATCGCCCTGGTTGTTCTCCCCGCAGACGGAGCCGGAGATCATGTTGACATGCTGGGTTTGTTGCGTGAGATATTCCTGAAACTCTTTCACAAAGTCCACAGACTCTGGCTTCAGGTCCTCCATGGTGACTGTTCCTGTGGTCCTAGACCAGTGCTGGGTGGTACGACTTCAACCTCGACGACTACCAGCGCACGGGCAGTAGACTGCCTGCCGATGGAGACAGACGTGTTGGAAGTCTCTCTTTCTGTATAACATCCTTTATAGTCTGGGTCTAATGCTAAGCCTCAAGACACCACCGCTAACATTGTAGTCCGTGCTAATGTGTTACCTCCAGCCGAGTGGCTAGATCTCTGTTAATACCACAATCTACGTGTTTAACAGATTTAATATCGCCCTAGTCTAGTTCCGAATGTGAAATTAGCTATAAACTTAAAAATACTCCGGTGGCTATTTAAAAATAACAACTTAAACCAGGATTGCATGAAATGGCTAATAGGAGCTAGCCAAGAGCAACAGCCAACTAGAGTGCTTCCGGTTTTCAGCTTTGGCCGAAAACACATAGTCGCTTCCGGTCAAACGTAGCGGGATTCCTGCCTGGCTTTTCCCATAGACACTCCATACAACAGAACAGGCTGTAAATGTATGCAATTATCTGTGTTAATAAGTATATATGCTATATCACATAGACACTGTGTAACAAAGGATTGGTATATATATTCAAATATATATATATATATATTTCCCACAGACACTATTCAAGTTATGTATACAGTTTATTTATTCATAACGTTATCTGCGCTATATCTGCTATTTATCAATATGTATATCTTCTATTTCAGATAGAAATTATAAAATATTAGTGTCGAGCCTAATGCAATGTAAGCCACCTGCCAGGACGGGGCGCACGTACCACAAACCGTATGTTCTCACCGAATATAAAAAAAGGAGAAGAAGAAGAGGAGAATTTATGTAAACATTTGAAGTTATGTCATCGTCTCTGGTCCGAATTTTGTCGAAGGTGAGTGTACCTTTGTTTAGTTTATAACCACTGTTTTGTTTTTGGATGACGTTGATTTTGGATAGATCTTGCTTTACGTGCGTATCTTTATTGCAAACAGGTTGTCAACACGGAGTCACGGACGTCACCTTGTAACCCACAGCTCGTATTGCTTTCAGTCATTGATAGGCTGCGTTACAAACAATAGTAAATACGTTGTTATATCGCATAGACACTGGCCTAATGGTAGTCAATCGTGATAATTAACCTTAATGCACTTACTTGTGCGTGCAATTGCACCCTTGCACCCTTGTGATATATGTAAGCAAAGGGTTTATGCTCAATAGATCTCAATTTGCAGGCAAGCAGGCACCCATGTGTGCCCTGGGCAGCCCTACGGAGCAGGTCCACAGCCTCTCTCGCAGATGTTCCCTCACAGCAACCTCCCGCGGTGTCCTTCGCTCCTCTGCAGACCTTCTCAGAGGAAGAGGGCATGATGCGGGAAGCAGGTGAGGACAAATGTGGGATAAATGTATTGTTTATGTTTGCCAAACATTCGAAATAGCCATTATTTTAAACTTTTCGCATCGTCTTTGGTCACCACAGTGCAAAAGTATGCCCGGGACTGCATTGCTCCGTATGTCTCGAAGATGGACGAGGAATCAGCCATGGATCCAGCAGTTATTAAATCCCTTTTCGACCAGGGGGTATGTGTGTTATCCGTTTTGTATTCAAGTCAATTCATTTGTGCTCATCCCAGATTCCTCTAGAGGGCTCACAATGCTTTTGTTTCATCACGTTGGACGTAAACCCCCCACAGCTCATGGGTATAGAGATCGATCCGGAGTATGGAGGAACCGGCTCCACCTTCTTCTCGTCCATCCTGGTGATCGAGGAGCTGGCGAAGGTGGACGCCTCGGTGGCCGTGCTGTGTGACATCCAGAACACGCTCATCAACACACTGCTAAGCAACCTGGGAACCCCCCAGCAGAAGGAACAGTACCTCTCCCGGCTGTCCACTGATACGGTCAGTAACGCTCAAGTATTCTTACATTTAAGATTTCCCTGTTCCCTATAATAATCAATAAATGTCTTCATGGTAAAAAAAAAAATTGAATTGAATTGTTGACCACAAACGCTACTCTCTGATACAAAAACAGGTGGGCAGCTTCTGCCTCTCTGAGGCGGAGGCGGGCAGCGACGCGTTTGCGCTGAAGACGCGTGCGGAGAAACACAAGGACTACTACGTCATCAACGGGTCCAAGATGTGGATCAGCAATGCAGAGCATGCCGGAGTGTTCCTGGTGATGGCCAACGTGGACCCAGCAGCGGTGAGTGGTTCGAGTTCCACTAGATGTGACACAGGCTGTCGCACCTCATGGTGCGAAATATGGGCGTACCATATAAATGGATCATATGCACCGTAACAATCGAACATCAAAAATGATCAACTTTTTCTGTTGCACCATCTCTTCTGAGTTGTACGGGGGCACAACCGAGGTCCGACGATGACATCATTGGTCGTGGCGTGTCCTTCTTATTCATTAAGATGTCGTCGCCTCTTTAGACCAATCGGCAGCGTGCTCCTTCTCCCGCTGCAGGGCTACAGGGGCATCACGTGCTTCATGGTGGACCGCGACACGGAGGGGATGGCGATCGGCAAGAAGGAGAACAAGCTGGGCCTCCGCGCCTCCTCCACCTGTCCTCTCAACTTCGACAACGTCAAGGTGCGAGTCGCAGAGTAAAGTCTCACCGTTGAGATCCATCCGATGACGACATTACAACGTCACTCATGCTGCTGCTGGTTTTTCTAGGTGCCAGAGAAAAACATCCTGGGCCAAGTGGGTCACGGTTATAAGTACGCCATCGGGATGCTGAATGAAGGCCGTATTGGGATTGCTGCTCAGGTGAGGAACTGACACACGCTCCTGTGGAAGGAATGGTTCGACCCATGATGAGGCTATATGTTGCTTTTGGCTGGATTTCTCCTATTTGAATTGACTTGAGTGAAAAGGTTGCTTGTTTGATGAAGTGTCGAGGTGTCCCTGAGCAAGACGCCTAACCCTACCTGCTTGCCTTGCTGTAACCTTGCATGGTTGACCGCGAAATGCCCTAAATGTAAATTTAATCTTAAAAGGTCCAGAGAATGTAATGGTATCTGGTGAACTTGGTTTGGCAGAAATGAAACATGAAATGCATAAGTATGTTTTAGGTAGTGTGTAATCAGTACCGTTGTGTTTTAGATGCTGGGTGTGGCCCAGGGTTGTTTCGACCACACCATCCCGTACACCCAGCAGAGGATCCAGTTTGGGCAGCGGATCTTTGACTTCCAGGTAAACGACTTCAAACCAAATACCATCACAGTCGCCTGAGGATAACGGCGTTTTTTTTCAGCAACGTGTTCCTTTACCTTGGGGTTTTGAGCGTGTCTTCACTCAGAGGGTGTGGTTGTGTATTTCAGGGGCTGCAGCACCAAATATCCCACGTTGCGACACAGATCGAAGCGGCCAGGCTACTGACCTACAATGCGGCCCGCCTCAAAGAGGCGGGGAGGCCCTTCATCAAGGAGGCCTGCATGGCCAAATACTTCACCTCCGAGGTGGGGGTTGGGACGTGTGGGCGGCGGTGGAATACATACACGGCACCATAGTGCCGTGGTTTAACTTAAACTCTTTAACTAAAAGCTTTGTCATTCTATGTCTTGCAGGTGGCCACTCTGACCACGTCGAAATGCATAGAATGGATGGGAGGGGTCGGTTTCACGAAGGACTACCCCATCGAGAAGTACTACAGAGACTGTAAAATAGGTGAGCACAGAAGGCGCCCACTTTGACTTTCCCATGTAGCCATTCATCAGACGCTTTCCTTCAAAACGAAATGCTGGGCTGAGAACAAAGCAATAATTTGAACAAATGTGTGCAGCAAGGTAAAAGTTTATATATAACAACTGAACAAGCGTGCAGAGCAGCCAGAGAAATCAGTGACAACAAAAGGTACTTCTAAACATTTCATTTGGTGGTAGTGTGAACAATTACAGGTGACATTTCACATCTCAACGTGTCATAGAAGGCATGTTCTTCTGTATACAAGGGTAGTTTAGCTGTTGGTGCATGAAGCTGATGGGAAAATAAAAGGTATGATTGCTGGTGATTGGCTGTGGGGTGGGGGCGTAGAGGGGGCAGTTCTCCGTGCTCATTGATCTCTCTCCGGCCATGGTGCCCATGCAACCCGACACCACAGGAATGACCTGCTCTGAACTAGGTTGAACCAGAAGTTGAAGAACACAAGTGTCATTACTAAGGAGTCATGCATGACTGCCATTTTGTATCTCTTATTTGCTTATGAGGGATTATCGAAATCCGTTAAAAGTTGCTAAATTTTTGCTAAGATTAAGGCGCTATTAGTTAATGTTATGTGTCAAAAATGGCGTAGCCATCCAATCCGCTATTAGTGAGAATATGTTTCAGGATTGACTGCCTTCCTTTGTATGAGCGTTTTACGCCTTGTTCACACTACATCCGTCCATCGACGGATGACCAAGGGCGTGTCTGATGACGTATAGGGGGCTACTCTTTGTAGCCGCATACTGCAGCCAATCAAATCGCTTCCCGCTACAAAGCCAATATGTGGATTTAAATACAAAAGATGACACAAACAACAGGTGACAAAAAGCAATCCTATCATTCCACATTTCTGAAAAAATATATAACGTATATAGTGTGAACAAGCCCCTAGACTGCGCCCGTCTCATTTCTGACCAATCAGGGCATCAATTCCCCGATTGGTACAGGGAATCCATCTAGCCTGACAATCACGTGTGTGTGAATTTAGATACTTCTCAATTATGGAGAAAAGTAGGAAGGGAGGGAGCAGAGAATGATTTCTGTTTCAAAATCTTGCTCTGAATTACCGGTACATTGACACCAAAAATCCAAATATTGGAGAGTTGTCTCCCCCCCCCCCCCCCACACACACACACACTATGCTCATGTGGGTTGCCAGGATAAAGACAATGAAGGAACAGGACACTCAAACGGGTTTCCAGGTTAAAGACAATGAAGGAACAGGACACTCAAACAGGTTTCCAGGTAAAAGACAATGAAGGAACAGGACACTCAAACGGGTTTCCAGGTAAAAGACAATGTAGGAACAGGTTCGCAAGACGAGCCAAAGCAACATATATATTTTGAGACTTTCACCATTATTTTATTCTGAACTGTAATTTCAAAGGAGAACATACTTGCTGATGCATTGTTGTCAGAGAAGCCAGTTTTTGACCCGACTTGACCTGTTTCCTTAATCTCTAATAGGTATTGATAATTTAGTACAGTACATTTCTCACATATAGCTATAACGTTGAGCATGGTAGACCTCACGCCGCGTTCACACTGTACACGTCCGTTGACGGATCTCATTCAATTTGCATGGGGCGCTTTAGAAATGCATTGTGGGTCAATCCGTTCAGTCAGCTCCGTTGCCTGCGTGAAAAAGTTGAGAAATGTTCAGCCTCTCAGACCGCAACGGATCCGTAGGCCAATCAGATCGCGTCCCCCATACCTCAGACACGCCCTCCGTCATCCATCGATGGAACACACTCCAACCCTCCCACCGTGTGTATGGCTGATGGCTGGTTCAAGCAGCCTTACCTGGTGATCTCTGATTGGCCTCTGGGGCCAGGTGAGGCTGCACACCTGTTGCAAATTCAGTAATCAGTGTGCACAGGTCACACAAGCCATCGCGATGCTTTAATTGGATACAATGTCAGAATTATAAACAGTCTTTTAAATTCCCTAATTTTTTTTCTGCAGTAGTGTTGACGTTTGTCTCCATTTGTGTTGACACCCAGGTACCATTTATGAAGGCACAACCAACATCCAGCTGTCCACCATGGCTAAATACATCGACAAGGAGTATGACCACTGAAGGGCTCCATCTGGATACTGAGAGCCACACACTCCACCGCATCTACCCTCCAGAACTCTGACTCACTGTCAAGATTAGGCTCTGAATGAATTCTGCTCGAGGCCTCGTCCGGTCTTTGTATTCAAATGAGTTAACGAAATGGGACTAGCTATCCATGCCACAGGTGAGCTAAAAGGCATGTGAAACACACATACACACTGTATGTGTGTTTCACATGCCTTTTACCCTACCAGTTGTCACTTTGCGTTCAGTTTGGTTTGTTATTTGTCTTTAGCACAGATTGTGCTACAGATTTGCTATGAGGTCACCAAATTCTCAATACTGATGTCACTGATACAGCCATCCTCTGTTCCAGCTGTTGATGTATATTAGTCGGGCTATGATTGGATACGAACAGTGCCTTCACAATATCTACTTCACTCCAAAGCCCTTGTAGTTTTAACTCTAATCGTTGAGTGTGTTTGACGTGTGTAATAGTTAGCTCTTCTGAAAGTAGCGCGATATCTCATCTATGTAGTTTAACCTTTTGAGTGGATTATAAATAGTGTACAGTACTTGGTTGTAAACATTTAAGGAAGGATTCAACATAATGGTTAAATGGTTTATCTGTAAGCTAGGAAACGAATATTAACAAATATGTTGATATTTTAATAAATGTTCATGACAAGCAAATGACCCTCCTATTCTTTTTTTTTTTTTTTTAATGTTAATGAATCACAAACTCATGTTTATAACTAATGTGTAATTTTTTTAATGTTCAAGTTCACTGAATGGTAGGCCATGCCTTCACTTTCCTAAAAAGAGTAAAGTGCGGGTAAGAGTATAACCCGCACTCTACATCTACTATAACCACATTTACATCGCCAGACCAATTCGCATCATATGCCCGAGCAAATAAAACGTGAGCTCGCAGATTAGTGTGGTTCCTACTTTATATTGTAGACCAACTAAGGCGAAAACCTTGGTTTACCAATAGATGGCAGCATTTCCTTGCCTGACCTCGGGTTTTGAACATAGGTAGTGACTTTACGATGCTGCTGATTGAATTAAGGTAGGCTACATTAACCTGACTGAAAAGCTTTCTAAAGACTTGGGCACATATAATAACGTTAAGTGGCTTTTTAAGATTGTATGTGAAGGTTTGTAACGCTTTTGCAGTAACGTAGGAAATGCTGAAACAAAACATGTATTCAAGCCGATCCCATCGAGGCGGTTTAATGACGTATGAATCAGAAAATATAAAATAAAATTGTGTCCAATAAATGGTCTCATCCTAAAATATGTTTCATCCAATTCGTTATATTAGAGACCGTCATTCTGATTACGTCTATAGAATAATCATTTGTACCTTAAGATTTTGGTAGAAGAACACTTATCTGACTAGAAACCTGAAAATTGACGTTAATAGCGATTCAAAAGGTACCTTGTGACATGCAGATACCGGACTACCGTGAATGTTATATAGTCTATCGTCTGATTGAACAATATTTCAGCATTTGAGAGCCACCTGTTTAATTCTGAGAGAGCAATAGCAGAATAATAGTTTCATGTGGCATTTTAGGAACAAATTATTGTGAAACCATGTCTTTACATCTCTATTTAATATGCGTGCGCAATGCAAATCTAAAGTAATTTCAGAGAGAGAGAGAGGGGGGGAGAAAGTGGGAGTGGAGAGAGAGAGGGAGAGAGAGAGAGATGTTTGAGTGACAGCTGATTGTGGGTTGTGCATGGGGTAAAACCATGCGCCATTTGTCTCTTTAATCTAATTGGTTGATTGATGAGTCCATGTTGTTCAGCTGGAAGGCAAAACGTGTATAGGGCCTTTCCTCTGAGTCTATTCTGGTCATATCTCCTTCCTGCCTCCGCTCTGTTACATCTCAAATCCTATTTGCCGTCCTAGTATACCTGCCCGATGGCAGAGATTTAGTGCATTTAACTTAGGTACCAAGTTTATTTCATCGTTTACAATCGAGCCCCACTTTGACGCATTGATCGCTGCTTTGGATCGCTCCAAACTCTTCGTGCCATTTGACGCGCTTTTTATTTTAATATAGGAAGGACCAATTTTAAACTCTTTCACAGACCACATGTGAACGCGACCCGCGCAAACATCGACACACTACGGTTTGTATTCGTAAAGGACTCTCAATGGTGATGCGGATTGAAGGATGATGGCAGACCCCCGAGCGCAAGAGACGGTGCCGCTGCACGTCAAGGAGTCGCCTTTCTCCATCAAGAACCTCCTCAACATCGACAACAAGCCCGCCAAGCCCAGGACGTTCCCGCCACCCTCCAGGGGACTATTCGAAGGGAGTATCTTCTCCCGGATCGGAGACCTAACTTTTCCCCGGTTTGAGTTCCCGTCTCAGCGGGTCGGACTAGCAGCCTCCGCCTGGTGGAACCCCTACACCCTGGGCGCCATGGGCCACCTCAGAACCTCAGGTACAGTCAGGAGAATTCTCTATTTATAGGGGATTTGTAAAATATATATATCTATATAAAAAACTATCGAAAAGTAAATCGAACCTATCATCAAGACTGTCATAATCAATCATCATAATAAGGATAGTTTTGTTGTAGTGGTGCATTCCGTTATGTTGCCTTTTATAATTGCTTTAACTAACAAATGTCTGGCATCCCCAATAATGAAGCATCAATAGCCTGCAGGACAACCTGCCTAAAGGTTATGTCTCGGCTTATGATTCATTTAAATGGATCTGCATGGATCTTATTTAATACCTTTCATCCAGGAAGCTATAAAAAAAAAAGCTGTCATACTCATCTGAGTATCTTTGTGTCTGACCCCCATGCAGTAGGCCTCTCAGAGAGATGCGGTGTTCGAGACTCGCCGCCGGCCAGGGAGCGACACTCCCCGGCTATCCTCCTCCACAAAAGTGAACCTGATCTCAAAGAGGAAGAGGACGACAAAAGCACCTCAGAAGACATTGTCCTGGAGGAGAGCGACACCGAAGACCCCAAACACGACGGAACGCGGGGGGACGACTGGAAGAACCTAGACGATGCCTCGGACAAGAAAGCTTGCCGGAAGAAGAAAACGCGCACCGTGTTCTCCAGGAGCCAGGTGTTCCAGCTGGAGTCCACCTTTGACCTGAAGCGCTACCTGAGCAGCTCCGAGCGGGCCGGATTGGCGGCCTCGCTGCACCTCACAGAGACCCAGGTGAAGATCTGGTTCCAGAACCG
The DNA here is from genome assembly GCF_026213295.1 of Gadus chalcogrammus. NCBI lineage: Eukaryota > Metazoa > Chordata > Actinopteri > Gadiformes > Gadidae > Gadus > Gadus chalcogrammus. The sequence goes on from NC_079429.1 coordinate 2,926,334, forward strand.
GAGGAACAAGTGGAAGAGGCAGCTGGCGGCCGAGCTGGAGGCAGTCAGTCTGAGCCACGCCACGGCCCAGAGGATCGTGCGTGTGCCCATCTTGTACCACGACAACGGAGGTTCCGAGACTGGGAGCTCCGCAGGAAACTCCCCGAGCGGCCAGTCGCTCCTGTCGTTTCCGCACCCGATGTACTATTCCCACCCCATCGTGACGTCCGGCCCCTTGCTCAGGCCCGTCTAGGTCCCGGTGGTTGTTTATCGCAGTTCTTTTCTTTTTGGAAATTCATAGAAACTTGCAGAGAATTATTTGGTATTATTTGTGGATTTCATGAATATACATTATTATTATTATTATTATTATTATTATTATTATTATTATTATTATTCCTATACTATTATTATATTGTGACTTAAAGCCCTATGTTCAAATTGAATGTAAAATTGATATTATAAGGAAATGCTTTGTAAGATAATGCTACATTTCAGTGTGCCTAATCTTATTTGAAGCAGAAGATAATGTTGTTTTACATAGAGTTCCATGTTAATATGTATTTTATAGAAAAAAATGTGTGTCAGTGTTTGGACAGAAATGTGGATATATTTGATACTTTACAATATTGTGCAATATTGTTCGCTTATTGCGCGCATAATTCCATTCTCTCACTCAAATCTCTCTCTCTCTCTCTCTCACACACACACACACACACACACACACACACACACACACACACACACACATATACACACACACACATACACACACTCACACGGACAATCATTTTCATTAATGCGTTCCAAAAAGCTGCAGGTATAAGCCCTATCGCCTAATAGGCCATTAATTTTGAAAGAAATGTCACTGTAATTTATAGCGTACTTTAAGCCATGAAAAAGCCAAATATCAACCACTGTTTGTATGAGTTATTCATTAACATTGTACACTTGTATTGTAGAAATGCTCGCACTTGTTAAATATGGTGCTTTATAGAAAATGTTGGGATTTATATAAAATGAAGGCTTTTCGTCATGATGGAGTTGTGTATTTATTGTCTTAATGGCATTGCTTTCCAAGGATGCGATCCATTAGGCCTATATTGAGCCCTATCGTTAAAGAAAAGGCTCATGATAATCTTCTGAGTCTCGCCTAAATAAAAAATGCCTACCTATCGGTATATTGCATGCATACATGAAGTCTCAATGATTAAAAAAAAACGAGCAATTTGGATGTATTCATGCGTTATGTGCTAAAAACGTAAAATTCTGTCCTCAATATGCTTTTATATTCCAAGTTAAGGAAGCAATAATTAAGAAATCAGAAACAATGCACTTTTATGTTTTAACCCTTATGCTTTTGTTATTGTCGCATATAATAGACAGTCAACCGACTTCGGTTTCTTTGAACGAATAAATGTAGGACCTAACGTAATTACAATTTAGGATGAACCAACATTTTTCCACCGCATTGACTATTAAGGCCAATAAAGGCAACCATATGCTATTTTTTTCAAAGTTATTTCATGAAATGATTCAAATGATTCTGGGGTAGATGTGAATACCTATAGGCCTATTTTCTTTTTAGGATAAATTCGGATAGGCCTACTTCTTGATTATTTGCGTAACATTTAAAGTAGCCAAGGCTAGCCTATAGCTTTTTTAAACATAAATAGGGATATTGATATTTATTTTTCATTACACATATATTAGGCCACAATCTCCAACCATATGATATATATTCACCAAATAAATCCCAAAATGTCTTATTTATTTATTCGTTAGGCTAAACCTATGTGAGAACGCTTTAACCTAATCCACCAACATGTGTATCGACTGTTACTTGTTCTAAATGTTGTGTTTGGATAGTCCGATTTAAATGTAAGATAGTAATAAGTCAACGTGTGAATAAGCCTATAAAAACAACGCAGTGCATTGACGGGCGGCTGTGCTGTAGTGTATGGAAATAATGTTCTGCGCAGAGGCAGCGCGCGACAGGAGAAGAAGAAGAAGGTTGTCTCGTTCTCGCGAGACAACCACAACATAAATCTCACCACGTCACGAAATGTAACCAATCAAACGAAAGCGGGAACCGCGCTCATTCGTCTGCACCAATCAACGCCCTCGCTGGAAGCGCTCTAACCACTTGTGTTGAAAAATCACAGGAAGCTACACGCTAGCCCGTTAGCTTAGTTTAGCTAACTCAATAACGTTGCAGATTAAGTACTGCACAAGGACTCGGTTTTCTGTTGTTGCTAACGTGATAAAGGTTTGGATTGCGGTCACAAGAACCCAGAGCGGTGAGTATGTTGTCGTAAATACGACTTTATAACACATGTTAGCTTCAAGTCGGCCATGCCGATGCTAGCAAGCACCGGCGGGGGTACTAACGGTAGGCTGGCTCTGCTCTCTGAATGAACCCAGCCCAGAACTATGTACACATAGCGGGTTATATTCCTACAAAACACAAGATCATATGCACATGATTGTGTTGTGATGGCACTGTTGAAGCGATTGTCCAACCATTCAACCATCGTAGCAAGCGACACCATCCGTATATAGCGTTTCAATAATACGTTTTTAGCCAGAGTGATCATTGTTTATTTTGCAATTTACCCCAGATTATGGACCCTTGTCCTTGAGAGGCGCGGGGATTGTTCCTAAAATAAGATGGGGAACATATATCATTAGATATCGTAACGCATGCAATTATTACTGGTTGCATACGTGATGGGACCGCCGATGATGTAGCCGGCCTCAGTGCTGTATGAGTAGGTTAGACAGAACCAGTGTGTGTCAACTCTGACGGGTGTTATCAGATGTTCGGCGGTTTTGTCCAACTTTCGTCTTTCTGCTCTGCTCTTAACAGATGACGGGTTGCATTGAGTACAAGCTGAACCAGGGCCCGGAGGACACCATCTCCGCTGTCAAGTTCAGCCCCAGCACGGCCCAGTTCCTCCTGGTGTCTTCGTGGGACTGCACGGTCCGCCTCTACGATGTCGCCGCCAACTCCATGCGGATGAAGTACAAACACTCAGATCCAGTCCTGGACTGTGCTTTCTATGTAAGACCTAACCATACAATCTCGCCATGTTAAGTGATCCGGTGTTGGCCCGGTCCCGGTTGGGGAACGTACGCACTTATTTTATATTGTACGCCCCGGCACTTAAAAATAGTGCTTGGTTCTATGAACATCCTTACTGTAGCGACTTTGATTTATTGTTTCTTTCTTCCGAAAGATCGACATATTGTAAGTCGCTTCGGTGAAAAGCGTTATCCTTGTGTGCGTTACTGTTGCGTTACATAGACGAGCAACACTGTAATCTAAACTTGTATAAAAACGAACGTGACATGGGAATCGTTTTGCTCAACGCTCTCCCCACTCACCATTTAACTGTGGTCGTGACCGTTGATGTTAATGACAATGGTCGACAAATTGACATCAACAATGTTGTTTTACAGGATCCTACTCATTCTTGGAGTGGAGGTTTGGATGCACAGTTAAAAACCCACGACCTGAACACAGATCAAGGTAAGTTCGCCACATCCCTTGGCCAAGTGAACGGCAGGCCTAGTCCTAGCCCCATATTTCCCTATTCCAACCGGGAACAGTTTGTTATTTAAAGACCGGGACTTTTCCCATAACTCAATCAGCATCTGACTTTTTGTTCGATTTTCGATATATCGATTTCTATTTTGACAATTTTTGCCAAAATTTCTCGTATTTCAGTTGAGATATAGCATTAGCCATGCTCTGCTCTTTTTTGATGCTGGTTAAGTTAAGTCCAAAATTGTGCCGTCTCCAGTTAACATATAGTACGGTGGTTCCTGTTGATTCATGCTGATACACCTGGCCTTGACACATAGAAGAGTCGGCAAGGGTCATATTTTAAACCAAAGGAACCGTTCATGTATTCAACCGTAACAGCCCTAGTGAACGTGATGCTCTTAAAATGCATTGGACTGCTGAGGTCAAGTGGTCACTGTTCTCACACCGCTCCCCCGAACAGATACGATTGTTGGAACTCACGACGCCCCCATCCGCTGTGTGGAGTACTGTCCGGAGGTCAACGTCATGGTAACGGGGAGCTGGGACCGGTCGGTGCGCCTGTGGGACCCGAGGACGCCCTGCAACGCGGGGACCTTCACTCAACCGGAAAAGGTATCGTCTTGAATGAAATTTCTACATTGCAATCGTTTAGAGAACGTCTGCGCTGGTGCGCTGTACAATTCCGACCGCTCTACCGACGTTGACGGAGCAGTATATGCCTGTAGGGTTTCTTCAAATCAATTTATGTATCCTTATCGTAATTCATTATTGATGATCCTGATCATGATCCTATCATGCTTCACTTTTTTTAATCATAAATCGTAGTCCACCAAAAATGGTAAGGGCAGCTGATATCGCGAATCAGGGTTTCCCCCGACGATTTAATTTATTCTAAAGCTATTCATGATCTAATGCCACCCTCCTTGTGTCTTTATTTTTCTAAAGCGGAAATCTAAGTTACTGTCAGTATTTTTCCATGATGTTTCTTCATCACAATAACTGATTTTATAATTAAGGAGGGTGTAGTAGTAACGTCTAATAAATGTAAAAAAATTAAATCAAAAAAGTATTTGGGGCGACGTTGATCATTTCCAGAAGTGCTTGAATAACAGTCCTCAAAATCCTCCATGGGGACTCACGTCGGGGCTCTGCCATCGTCTCTGTGTCCAGGTGTACACGCTGTCGGTGGCCAGGGACAGACTGATCGTAGGAACGGCTGGAAGGAGGGTACTGGTGTGGGATCTGCGGAACATGGGCTACGTTCTGCAGCGACGGGAGTCCAGCCTCAAGTACCAGACCCGCTGTATCAGAGCCTTCCCCAACAAACAGGTACATGACCATCCGCTCCCTTCGATATCCCTATGCTAGCAAGGTCTACGTAGGGCCATGGCATCCATCTTGTTTCTAAACCCTACCCGGGTGGGGGTACTGAATGTGATGAAGAACCAACGACGGTTGAATGTGTGAGATCCCAAATGGGGTGAAGACGGGACACGATGTTAACAGTTAGGTGCTCTTTGTCACTGTCCAACGCCACTTGGTCTTTACTCTGCTTCAGAGACCGATCAAGGAACTTTTATCAACCGTAACATAACAAAGCGACTGTGGAAAGGAAAGGTACACACTATGGGTAAAGATATGTCCCGTTCTGAAGAAATACAACGTGGTTTTCATAATGAGATAATGAGTGAACGCTGACTCTGGATGAGATGCAACATGTTTGTACCTCCCTGGTTGAGTCCTTGTTTATCTATGCTGAAAATTCACTCAACGTTGTACGTCCACTGAACTGTGAAAGTTCACCAAGCGCTGTGTTCCTCGTCTCCAGGGCTTCGCGCTGAGCTCCATCGAGGGTCGCGTGGCGGTGGAGTACCTGGACCCCAGTCCGGAGGTGCAGAAGAAGAAGTACGCCTTCAAGTGCCACCGGCTGAAGGAGAACGGCATCGAGCACGTCTACCCCGTCAACGCCATCTCCTTCCACGGCACCCACAACACCTTCGCCACTGGTACGTCCCACCTCTCACCGTGTCAGTACTGCGGGGGGTTGAGTTTACGTCCCACCTCTCACCGTGTCAGTACTGCGGGGGGTTGAGTTTACGTCCCACCTCTCATCGTGTCAGTACTGCGGGGGGTTGAGTTTACGTCCCACCTCTCACCCTGTCAGTACTGCGGGGGGTTGAGTTTACGTCCCACCTCTCACCGTGTCAGTACTGCGGGGGGTTGAGTTTACGTCCCACCTCTCAGCCTGTCAGTACTGCGGGGGGTTGAGTTTACGTCCCACCTCTCACCGTGTCAGTACTGCGGGGGGTTGAGTTTACGTCTCACCTCTCACCGCGTCAGTACTGCGGGGGGTTGAGTTTACGTCCCACCTCTCAGCGTGTCAGTACTGCGGGGGGTTGAGTTTACGTCCCACCTCTCACCGTGTCAGTACTGCGGGGGGTTGAGTTTACGTCCCACCTCTCACCGTGTCAGTACTGCGGGGGGTTGAGTTTACGTCTCGCCTCTCAGCGTGTCAGTACTGCGGGGGGTTGAGTTTACGTCCCACCTCTCACCGTGTCAGTACTGCGGGGGTTTGAGTTTACGTCTCGCCTCTCACCGCGTCAGTACTGCGGGGGGTTGAGTTTACGTCTCACCTCTCACCGTGTCAGTACTGCGGGGGGTTGAGTTTACGTCCCACCTCTCACCGTGTCAGTACTGCGGGGGTTTGAGTTTACGTCCCACCTCTCAGCGCGTCAGTACTGCGGGGGGTTGAGTTTACGTCCCACCTCTCACCGTGTCAGTACTGCGGGGGGTTGAGTTTACGTCCCACCTCTCACCGTGTCAGTACTGCGGGGGTTTGAGTTTACGTCTCGCCTCTCACCGCGTCAGTACTGCGGGGGGTTGAGTTTACGTCTCACCTCTCACCGTGTCAGTACTGCGGGGGGTTGAGTTTACGTCCCACCTCTCAGCGTGTCAGTACTGCGGGGGTTGAGTTTACGTCCCACCTCTCAGCGTGTCAGTACTGCGGGGGTTGAGTTTACGTCCCACCTCTCAGCGTGTCAGTACTGCGGGGGGTTGAGTTTACGTCCCAACTCTCACCGTGTCAGTACTGCGGGGGGTTTGAGTTGACGGAAACCTCTTTCTTGCAAGTATGCTTCATCATTTCAGACTCTGTGTACTAGGGGTGTAACGGTACACAAAAGTCACGGTTCGGTACGTACCTCTGTTTTTAAGTCACGGTACGGTTCATGGGGGTTCTGGGGTTGATAAGTTACCGGACTACATGCGTGATACGACGGAAAACAGCGGCCATTATATGCTTAGCAACGGTGAATTATCAAACAATTAGCGGAAGTTGTGAAGGCCCATGCGAGTCAACGGAGCGTTCAACAGCATTGAGAAGAGCCGTATAATAAATAACGATAGTCCCATTCATTATTCAATATTCTTCGCGACTCCGACTATTTGACGATCGTTGCCCATCCCTAGCGTGTGCACTTCTCCGGTTTGACTTTGCACCTTACTTTGTACATTGTTTACTTTGCACCTTAAGGACCAAGAAAACACCAAATAAGATTTGAAAAGCTTTGGAAGTTTATTTACAACACTGCTTACATGGTTTGTAGCCAATATATAAGATGGATCGGGTGGTGAATTGCATTGCGTATCCGACATCCCGACGGAGAGCTGCTGAGCGGATTACAGAGTCGGAGTAGTATACTTGGGCTAAATGGTCCAGGTGGAACTCTGACTTCAAGTTTTAAATTCCGCATCACAAAGCAAGCCTTTACATTCGCCATAATAACGCTATGAGCGCCACATTCACGTACCGCGGTACACCTCTGTAACCGCACTGAAGTGCCTATACCGTGACGGTTCGGTACAAATACGTGTACCGTTACACCCCTACTGTGTACCCATGTCAGTTCCAGTATTCAAGTTTTAGTTAATGGTTAATTTCTCATTTGCTATTCAAGGATGTGCTTTGATTGTCCTAAAGCCAACATAGACCCTCCAACCTCGGGTTAGCTAAGACCGCAATGAGTGACATGATGACAAACCTACCGACAAATTTGTAAGGTCACCTTAAGGGTTACCCATCAGCTGTTTAGAGTACGCTGAGGTTTCCCGGTTCAAGGCCAAGTGTCGCGGCAGAGGGTCAAGCTCACCCCGAGTCTGTACTCTTCCCCTCCTCCCCCCCCCAGGCGGCTCGGACGGCTTCGTGAACATCTGGGACCCGTTGAACAAGAAGCGCCTCTGCCAGTTCCACCGCTACCCCACCAGCATCGCCTCGCTGGCCTTCAGCAACGACGGCAGCCTGCTCGCCATCGCCTCGTCCTACATGCAGGAGCAGGGCGACATCAGCCACCCCGAGGACGCCGTGTTCATCCGGCAGGTCACAGACGCGGAGACTAAGCCCAAGTGAGGCGGACGCTCGCCGAAGTCAGCCTCACTTGGGCTTGGTGTGGATAACAGCCACACTTGACTTGTTTGTGGTTCCCCGTTAAGCAACGCGTCCGCGTTGCTTAACGGGGAACCACAAACCAGTCAGGTCTGGCTGTTTTCTAATACAGGAGTACTGCATCATACGCCTTTTTGGGATCGTTCGCATCGTCAGCGATGTTCCGTTGAGAAAAATTGCGGGAAAATTGGATTTTCTTTTTCCATTTGTACAAATTTTCTTTGGGAGAGTTTAGGTTAATGGGCCCACTTTTGAGTGGGAACGGAGCTGATGTTGGCGTATGAAGCAGTAGCCTCCTCGTATTAGAACATAGAGTGAGCGGAAGGGCCGCAGCATCATGATCTGCACAGGCCCTCTCGCTCTTCCAACAACCAGAACAATTGAAAGACGCGCACACTCCCCGATACACAACCCGACAAACTCCCCCACACACGCGTGCAAGGGGAATAATACTTTACTAGTGTTGGAATATCTGCATTTAGGCTTCTTCTCATACTGAATTATTGTTGTGAATGTTGGTACATTTTGAGTTGAACTTCTCGGCTTGTGCGTGAAGATGTTTATTCATGATGGATGGTTAGCAGACTCCTGCACCAAACTCAGTTTGGTTTTTGTCATACTACCTTTTTTTTTTAAAGCCAACCGGTCCCACTCAATTTGGGCCTAAATGCATTCAAGTTGAGAGGAAAGCAAAGCGTTGTTTCCTGGTGTTACCACCGTTGTATGGTTTGTGTTTTCGATGGTTTGTGATAATTCCTCCCACAATGGTTCCCCAACATGCCCGCTGAACTCTACTGTTGGTAAGGTTGTTCTGGTCCACATGTCCCCCTCCTTTGGCCATTTTGAAGCTTGTGTGTACAGTTCTCCCCGGTCTCCTGTCCCTCATCTACTCCTGCCTTTCTTCCTGTTTGTAAAATGTTTTAACGTCGACTTTTCTCTTCGACCTGATTTCCCCTAGTCTGATGTCGCTGTCCTTCATGTGCGTGTGTTTTTATTCGTTTCTACTCCTTTTAACGGAGATAACTGAAGCCTCACGTTGACCCCCGAGCCAACGCAAAAAAAGGCGCGTTTTCTACGTGATGGATTTATAATAAAATGTGTAAAAGAGGAAACACTCGCTCTGCCTATTCTTCAGTCATTCATCACTGCTGTTGGGCTCTGGCTCGAACATGAACATTCGAAGGAGGGGTGGGGAGGGGGGAGATGAGAGGGGAGGGGAGGGGAGGGGAGGATGTGTCCGGGCAGGAGAGAGAGAGGGAGCGTTGTCTTGACGACGTGTTGTGAGAAGGCGATGATCCACCCGTTTTGCCCGGGGCTGCTGTCTCACCCCCCAGACGTTGACCTCATGCTGATAGACATCAGTGTCACTGAACCAGATATTATATTAGGGGGATATTGGAGCGGGCAAAGCCCCACTGAACCGGGATCACAGCCTGTAGCGGGGAAATGTTCCCTTTAAGTAATTACTACAGGGCATTGTTTGCCCCTTTTTTCTCCCTTTTATTGTAGAGGAGAAACTAATCTGTCTTGACTGTAATACCCCCTCATATGTGTGCATACTGGCATAGCATGCATTATTTATTTACTCCTTACGGATAACCCTTTTATTTAGCTGCGTTTCCTTATAAATCATGACTCCCGGTTTGGCTGATTTGTTACTGTGGGGACAGCATTGATAAAACCCAGAGCCTCATTCTTTGTTGGTTTTTTGCAGGGTGTATTATGTGAATGGGGACAGCCAACACAAGACAGCGCCTCGGCAAAAACACTAAGTGGTGCGTTTTTTCTCAGTTCAGATTGTCAATGGTGGCTAATGCAATCTCCAAGCCCTTCAGTAAAAGTAGCGCAGAAGACGGACACGTCAATTATTCTATTTGAGCTCCAATTTTTCTAATGGTTTCTATCTGCCTCTGCAGCATCCTGGAAATGATTTCTTCGTTTGGTTAAATGATGTCACTAATTCCCATGATTGCTGATAATGAGTCAGACTTTGACGTCGGGACTCAGACTCGCAGCTTAATATGAAATGGCATTCATTTTGTAGAGCAATTACGGCCCCGTGCCGCAGACGCAGAGCGGCTGGGGTATACGGTAAATTAACTTGTTTCCTGTCATCTTTGGCTTCCACTAAATTGGAAAATTGAGTTCCTTGAGTGAGCATGAGACCTGCTGGGCCTCTTCCCCCTCCTCCCTGCTACAGATAGCGGTTCATCCTGGAGAGGGGGGGAGGTAAATCATGATGGCTCACCCATTTGTCAGATGCATTTAAACACTTAGGGCTGCGTGTGTGTTTTTGGTTCCGTCTTGCTCACGGCGAGGTGAATGGCGTGGCATGAATGGGATTACACGTGCCTTGTGTTTTGGACGAGTATTCAAGTCATTCTGGAATTGGGAAATATGAATATTCTGGTTAAAATACGCTAAAAGACACCGCCCGACATGTCTCTCGTGTCGGGGCCGTCTCTCGGCTGCGCTTCCCCGCAGACTCGACCGCGGCCGCGCGGCTCGTCTCTGATTTCCAGCCTCAAGAGGTGTTGGAGACGGGTTGGCTCCATGTGAAACCCGCAAACTACCATCGGAGGGGCGTCTCCGGGCCGCCACAGCCCTCGTCCCGTTCATCCAAGCCGACCACAAGAGGCTCTCGGGCTCCCTCAGCATCGCGGCCTCCACCTTCCCAGAGACATCCTATCCGCCTGGGTATTCTTCACGTCGTAATGGAGGAAATCACATGATGGGCAATCGGTTACTATATTGACTCCCATTTTTTATGTTTATCTGGATATTATGTTCTCCCCGTGTCGCTGTCGAGATCAGATGACGATGGCACGGTTCACGTTATGGGTGGGATCTGTACTGAAGGCCTACTGAAAGGAAGATTTAATTTATTTCGGATGATGTGTGACATTGTTTGGGTATGCTGCACATTAAACAGGAACCACAACCAGAAAAGGAATATAAATCAATCAAGGGCGTGTAACAGCGACTCACAAGTTGTAATGACTGATTTTTTTACGTGAATGGGGGGGGGGAAATGAAAGGAAAGTCAAAAGGGAGTAGCAGTGAGCCAAATGTAAGCACCGACTCCTGCTCCTTACGCCCACCGCCTGTCTGGGGAATGCTGTTAGAGGTGTAGCCACATTAGCGGCTGATTAGACAGCGAGAGGCTCCAGGCCCTGCTCTGGGTTTCACTTCCCCGACCATCCATCTCCTGGCAGGCAGACAGGCGGCCAGCGGGGGTCTGCCTGTATCCTTGAGGAGGGGTGGGGGGGGGGGGGGTCACCTGGGAAACACAGGATTGTAAATCAAACGTCCGGGCTCAGGTCGGGGTCGTTGGGTTTGGACCGGACCTCGACCAAGGTTTGATTGACGCATGGTCGTGCGGCATATCAAATACCTACTGTGCATCACACCGAGCAGGTATTTTAGATATTTAAATTGCGTTCGCTTTTGAGCCTGATTTGCAAAAAAAAACGAATTGAGCAAATTTACTTCTTACTTTGACATTTACTAAGTACCTTGAGTGCAGTTCAGCAGTGCATTGTAAATGTATCAACAGCTCAGAGAGAATCAACGATAGCGATGGGGAATAAAGTCGTTTGACTGCTATTGTCACCATAATTAATGACGTTAATTACATAGATGAATTATGAATGAATGATGTCTTGTTTGGTGTTCAGGTGGGCACATGGTCCAAGTGGCCCCGGTCAATAGCAGCAGCCACCACAAAACACCAGGTTTGGTTTACAACCCTAAGTACTTTCGGTTTGTCGTCGGGAACAATACTTCAAAATGCTCGCTGTCTGTTTCGATGTAAACTAATCTGTTTCTATGTTATTTAAGACTGTGGTCGGGAGTCCTGTTTCCGATCGGGAGGGGGGCAAATGACAAGCGGCCCACTTGAATCGTAACCTTTTCATTTTCTTCACAGAGCAAACCGACCGGTTCTCAGTGTGACCAGAACCCCCCCCCCAATCCCCCTCCATCCCATCGTCCCTAACCCACAAATTCCAATTGACAACACAAGAACAGTTGCATTGTCAACAATTTACCTTCAACGTCTTGAGTGACAGGCAGCTTCTTTACATGGTCGTCCAAAACGGGGCGGGGGGTATAGGTCCATGGGGGTGGGGGGTGCTCGGTGCTCAACAGTGACTTGTTATCCCTATTTAAAGTGACAGGCCGAGCGGCCCTTTTGGCCGGGCTAGCGCTCCTGTGTGTAGATATTAGATCCTGCGTGTTATTTAATGGGTTCATGACCACAGGGCTACAGTTTGTCCTTCCTGCAATTAGCGTTCACGGTTAGCCTAGCAGAACTAATGCACCTGTGCGTCTTTGAGGCTCGGGTTGCCTCCGCCGCCGGGCGCCCGACGACCAGATCACCGCTGACGACGTTGTCTCCATTTCAGCCTGCTCCACAGGCACTTACTGACCGAATTCCCCGCTCCCCAAGTACACCCATTTAACCTAAACTAGTTTCAGTGACCGGGAGTAAAAGCAGATATGAATACTCCGGGTCAGTTCAAAGCGACTTGTGGTTATCATCAAATAAACGAGATTGCAGTGCATTCATTGTCTGGTCCGCTTCCTAATAACAGTTGCTAAACGATGCAGCGCATTACATACAGTCACGGCCTTTAGCAATGGCTTTCTTTTCAGTATCGCATGACTATACGTGATGCCCATGGACTGGATTCATTGGTGCCGTTTGTGTTCATTGACATTTGTGAGGGAGTCAATCACTGGTCACACGGCTCTACGGGACCGGACCCTAAAGACTTTGGGAGCACTACTGTGTTGGGGAGCTGGAACACCAGAGACAGCCCTGCCTGGTGGAGGAGGAGCAAAAGGTGTTTTTACGATTAGTTTAATCTGTGGGATGACATTGATTTGCGAAAGATGCCTCTTTATATCATTATTATTGTACGAGTTAAACAAAAAGGTACATTTTATGGGCAAAATGTTAACCGCTTTACGTAATGATGTTGATTCTCTTCTTATTTAAAACTACAAATGCCGTAAATTAAAAACCAATAATTGCGGTCATGCTCTTTGTGGTTAGGCCTTTACCAGTGACGATACATTAGGCATTTGTCCTTCACAAAGTGCACTCGGCCAGCAGTGTAATCATCTAACCACACGGCGCATGACAAGCCTGAACGGAGCAGAAATCAATCCGAACGAACAGAGCCACCGTCATTCACAGCCTTTGATTATCGGTCGTTATTTACATCTCGGGTTCCAATGGGGTGGAATAGAATGTTTCCCCGTCGATTCAACGGCAAGCAAAGTAAACTAATGCGAGCGAAAGCGATCGATGCGTTTACCTAATGGTGTTTATGTGTGCGTGACGTCGGTAACACAGAGAGGCCGGGGGTATATTCATCATCATCCACACATTATGTTATAATTGATGGCCTGTGCCCGGGGCCACTCCATTTGTTTTCCATGTCTGTGGCAGGCAGCAGACCTCCAGATGGGGGTGTGTGTGTGTGTGGGGGGGGGGGGGGGGGGGTCAGTTCTACAGCCATACTAGGAGCGTTGAACGCAGCCCTCATGTTTATCTATTGATCATCATACCTTGCTTATGGTCTGCCTCCTGTCATTTACTCTTTTTTGAGGAAGGCGCGTTGTGTGCCAGAGGTCAGGGGAATGTGTTATTGAAGCTATTTGGGAAAGAGGATGGTTGTTCGTAAGTATAAACCTAAATATACATTGTATTATGAAGTGAGAACCAGAGAGAGAGGGAGACACACACACACACAGATAGGGAGAGGGAGACACACCCAGACAGACAGAGGGGGAGGGAGACACAACCAGACAGAGAGAGACAGAGGGAGAGACAGAGGGGGAGACAGAGAGAGAGAGAGAGAGAGAGAGAGAGGGAGACAGAGGGAGACAGAGAGAGAGAGACAGAAAGAGCTACGTCAGTGCCAGTGAAAAGGTAAAATAAAAAAGGTGCTATTTAACAGCCAGGAAAGAAATCCTGTTGGATTTCTTTAGCAGTTGATTTTTAGCAAACAGTTTTGCTAGGCTACCGTAAAACGCTCCGAGTTTGTTTATAGGGAGGGTTAATCAAGTTTCCTTAAAGAACAAACGGGTAACGATTTTATATTGTCTTCATATACTTGGTATCGGATAGTTTAGAGCCTTTCCTTAGTGAAACTGAACACTCGACACCTGCAGACATGAAGCGATCCGCTTGACTGGCGGCGCTAGCTTCTCCCCTACCGCTAAAACGTACGCCTATCTCTTTCAATAGCGCCTCACAGGGAAGGGAGGCACGAAAAGGCCCAGCCCAGGGCCCCTTCTCAGCGGTAATTGGAATGGAGCCTTTCGTGTCTTTCACTTGCATTCTTCCTTTTGTTGCCTCGTAGGTCTCCCTCAAGTAGGCCTACGGTCATTCAGACCCCCTTCCTCGCTGCCAGGGCTCCACATCCAGGGTTGTCTTGATGTCTTATTTTAGTTAAAGTACAGAAATTTGGTATATTTTACCCTGTCATCCCAAATAAACATATATTTTTATAGTTTCCTTATTGTGATTTTCAATAGGCTTCCTTGAAATGGAAAATGTTAAAGAGGGGACAAAAACGTCTCTTCCTATTCCCGCTCTCAACTTAACCAACCGTAGGAATTTAACCACCACCAGCTTGAAATACAGTAGGTAGATGAAATCTCAGAAATGCGTTGTTAACAAATGGTGACGTTCATAACAAATGGTTTGCTAAATCCAGAGGAAAGTATGGACATAAACTCCATGAGTGATTTGAGTTACAGGCTTAAATCATAATTTTCAGCAAAGATCTTTATAACATAAAAAAACATTTAAAAAAGCAACTAGAAATGAACAGTGGCGTTATACAATAATAACCATATGAGATTGCAAAGCTGTTTTCACACAAGTTACATGCATGGCAAGTACCAGACTGAATGCTTCTGCTTCCATATTATTTATGAGGGGGCGCAATCGTCTTTCTCTCTCGGTTTCTCAAGCACACGTGGAAGCACAACATTTACTGTAGAAGGTTAAAGTCGTAGAACAACACAATTTCTCCTCTAGGGCTCTTCAGAGATAACACAGGCCTGTTCTCGGCGAATCCCATATCTAATTTACCGCCAAGAAGAGCATGTTGACCTTAACCTTGTTCGGAGCATTTAGTGTATGGAGACTATTAAAAGAGAGTGTAGATGTCGCTAATCGGGACGCTTTCTCTTTCATTTACATGCAGTCATTTAGCAGACGTTTTTATCCAAAGGGACTTACGAGTGCTGCTGAGAATACTCAACAATCAAAAGTAGCAGCGAATAAATTATAAACGCAGCACAAAGGCAGTTTCCTGTGTCGGCTCCACGGAGAGTTCTTAGTCTCTGCTGCTTCCAGTCCCGAGTGTCCAGTCTAACAGAGAAAGGTCACACGATGACCTGGCCTTGAAACCCTAGAGCGAGGTGCAGAATGCTCTGCTGTCCAGGGGTCAAAGTTGGACACCTGGCCCCAACAAGGGGGTCATGACCTTCTGTTGTCTCCGCTGACCGGACAAACCACGCAGGGCGACCTTGTCGGCCGATTACTTCCTTACATCCATCCACCCCAGCAGGCCATGGGGGGGGGGAGCTCACCATCAAGCCTAACCTGTTGTTGAGCTGGTCGCTCGGCTTTAGTCTCTGTGGAAACGTGCCTTCATGTTGAAAAAACACAAACGCTGTGTTCCGTGGGGTTTCACTGAACCGGAACCCGATACCCAGCGGGTTCCCGCTCCGACAGAACCCTCATTGATCCCACATCCGGAAGGAGTCGCGCACGGGATCGGTTTACCGTCTTACATTATGTTCTGGTCGGGTCCCCATGAACATTACCGCTCCGATCCCCCGCTTCCCAGTGGCCCAAACATAACCCCACAGAGTCCCCTTTGTCCCCCCCCCCCCCCCCAACCGCCATGTCTCCCTTGTTGTCGTTTTAGCCTACAAGCGCACACACCTTTAATAAGACTATCGCTGAGACACAAGATATGTTCAGATAAGGGAGACCTTCATAGGCTTTATCCAGCCAGCAGCCACGTTGGCTCGTTGAGGCCGCGGAAACCTACTAGAATCTTACGGGGGAAACCAGGACGACTCGATGGAAATGTGTTCCAACTGCTGCATGGGTGGGGGAGAGCAACGCGGAACTACAGGTAATGCGTTGAGTTGTCGTGGTTTCCGAAGATTCTATAAGGTTTACCTTCTAGAATGAACATTCGGGAGCGTTCTACATTCTAGAACATTCTAGAAGGTTTACTTTCTAGGATCAACATTCAAAGACTTTCTACATTCTAGTACATTGTAGAAGATTTACCTCCTAGAATGTAGAATCCAACCATCCATATGATGACTCAAATCGTTGCATTCAATAGTTTTATTTTGAAAGGCAAATAACACAAACTTTCACAAAGTGACTACAATATGTCGGTAAAAAAGGTATATGTCAACAAAATGAAACCAACATGCATGAGAAAACACAATCTAGAGTGGTTACAAAAGTCTCTAACCCTAACCCACTTTGACTTAAATACCCCTGAGCCTTAACCCTTCGCTGTTTAAAAAGAGTGCACCAGGTCGCTGTGATGGGAGGCCACTTCAATAACCAAACCCTGAAGAAAATCCCATTACCCCCTTTATAAAAGACAAGTTGTGGACTGATGGCTCCAGAATGCATTTCCTGAGACCACTCTAATGTAAAGTTTGGGCAATAGTCCATACGTAAACGTATTAGGTGCAATCATACACCTAGATTGTGAGAAAGAGTTAGAGTAAGTCCTCCTGATAAGCAATCACACCACTCAACCCAACAAAGTTATGGCTAAAAGAGTGTTCTCTTGGCCGAAAGTGGCCTTCTGGGAAGAGTAGCCTATGCCTAACCTGCAAACCTCTAAAAACACAGAGAATCACCCTGTCCGATGGTCAGATGTGGGGAGTGGTGTTCTCCACAATTGCCAGAGATTGGCACCTCGGGCAAATTTGTAAACAGACATTAGTAAAAAAACTTGAGGACCCAGAGTATAGCCTAACGATGTTTCAGGTAGAGAGATGCCATGCACACAGATACGCATCCGAACAGAAAGCCTTTTCTATTGGATTAGCAAAATGCTCCGATATCTTGATGGAAATAACTCCATTTTTGCCCACTGCCAGGTACGCTAAACATAACTGCTAGCTGTTAGCACAGCCCAATGCGCCGCATAACTGATACAAGAGTGAGTGGCTGAAGCTACCAAGGGGTGCAGCTGTTGATCACTGAGCCAGGGCGCTCTTCAACATGTCCTTATCCCCTCGTTAGGGCCTGGCATATTAATAAAGCACCTCCCGTACCGTTTGAAGGCGTTCTGAACAGATCATCAATCACGGCTCTTTCAACCAATGACTTCCCCTGCTCCTCGTCACATTACAATCCGACACAATTAAGACTTAAAAAAACCCGCTTCCAAACATCGGCTGGCTTCGGCAGCGCAGGCGGAACGACGTAATGGATAACTAACGGCTGGTGTGAAGGGTGTGGGCACGCCCTAAGCATTCAAAACAATCGGAGGCTAATTCGGCTTAATTGCCTCAACGGTCCTCGTTAACATAACACCCGCTGGAGCGCGGCCGTCCGCCGTGGAGTGTGCGGAACACGTGTGGCGATGGAGTATGTTTCCGCGATTCCGTGTGCGAACAAACACACACAGAACCCTTCATAATCGTCTCAGCGGAGAATAAGGCAAAACCTTCAATGAACATCTACACTCCTGGAGTTCTGAGCCGGGGCGGGGGGGGAATAGACTGGGGTGGGGTTGGGGGGGGGGGGGGGGGGGGTGGCGGTCAGATGCTGAGGATGATGCTGTGGATGGTGCCGGCTGGGATCTTGGCCTCGGTTTCCTCCCCGCTGCGTCTGAACAGCACCAGGGTGTCGGAGGGGATGGTGGCGCTGGCGCTCTGGGTCTTGCCCAGCCAGCCACGGGCGCCGCGCTTGTACATCCTCACCGTTACCTGGAGGAGACCGAGAGAGACGGAGAAGATGGAAGGGTGGAGTCAAGACTCAACCAAACAGCACACGGGGCAAGAACTCGAGTTGGATATTTTATTTTCCTTTATTTGTTTGCTGCTGTTATTTTGAGGGTTTTATAATTTTTATTGTAGAATGGGTAAGACAGGAAGGTATGGGGGGGGGAGAGACAGACATGCAGCAAAGGACCACGGGCCGGAATCAATCCCCGGTCGCTGTGGTAAGGACTGGGCCTTAATGGTACGCACTTTAAAATGGCCTGGGTTCCCTCCGTCAAAGAGGTCACTGTTCCTGTTTTGATTGGGTCTCAGTCAGGGTCATGACCCCCGACTTGAGACCTCTTGACCCCGTGTCTGGACCCCGACAGACAGCCATGGCCTTCACCTTTGACCTCTGCGTCGACAAGCTGTTGCTTCTGCCCCTGGCTCCCTTCCTTTGTATCGACCGGCTCCCAATCCTCAACGGGCGAACGGCAGGCTGATCGCTGCTGCGGTGTGGTCAACATGACGTGACTGCGACTTAAACGACTCAATGAAAATGTGTAGTGCTTGTGTCATGTTCGCTACTTTTTAACGGATGTAATTATGAGCCTTCAAATGACTAAAAAAATATATTTAGATTATTGCTCGGAACAGGCTGCATCCGTACACAAATGCTCCCTGCTTTTAAATTCCCAAACGTTGACATTTAATTTAATTGACCATGTTTTCCTTTTGTTTCCATGACGTGCTTCCATCCCATTATAACGGCTGTAACCAGATTCAGCCGTGAAGGTAATCAAACCACATTCACCGGCGAAGAAAAGTCTCTCTCTCTCTCTCTCTCTCCTCTCTCTCTTCTCTCTCGCTCATCTCTCCTTTCATCTCTCTCTCCTCTCTCTCTCCTCTCTCTCTCTCTCTCTCTCTCTCTCTCTCGCATTCAACCGGGATAACAGAACTCGACGCAGACGTCTTTTCACATTTTCCTCAGCCACGGACAATTTTTCAATCTTTATTTCCTCCCCCCAATGTTCTTTCATCTCCGTCCCTCCATAATGCCCCGGCCTTTTAGTTAATGGCCGCGGCGGTCGGGGCCCAGTATATCAGCTCTTGTCCATCTCGGCGCTCATTGTTCCGGCCCAATAGGCCTTTTATTACGGAGACATCAAAAGCCAGATAAGCGCGGGAGGTGGGAGAAAAAGCCCTACTCTGGAGTCGTCCCCTCTTCTCTTTGTCCGCTGTTGAACATGATCATTTTAATAGTGAAAAGGTTTGTGGGCTCTGGGGCCAATGCGAAGTGTGGTGCCTCCCCCACCCTCCCACCCCCAACGATGGATATGATCAAGATGGTAATGCCCCCCCCCCCCCCCCCCCCCCCACGGCAACACCTGCACACTCTCGCGGCTAACCTTATTATCCGCAACAAAAGGCTGCTGCAATTTTGCGGCGGGCATCCTTTTAGCGGTAATTATTTAGCGTGTAGACCGAGGGAGTCACAAGGGGAAAGGGAAAGAAAGTGAGAGAGGGAAGAAAAAAAGAAAGAGGAAAAATATAGACAGAATAGCTTTTTAATGAGATAATGACCGATAAACAAACCGGAATGCTTCGATATACGTATTTTAAATACTGCCGCTTTGAACGAGACGGGACGGAATGGAGACGAAAGAAAACAAGACTGCAGAACCCCCTTTTTTTCCTTTTCTTATCCGACTTCAAAAAGAACAAGCAGGTACGCCACACATTACATCTCGCTGTAATCCCTTCCTCCTAAACGCCGTGGCACACACCACTCCAGAGGAGAGGGGTGGAGGGACGGCGCCCAGCGACGAGCCCGTGGCCCTGGCACCAAATCAAAGCACAAGTCGTACGCGAGGGGAGAGAGAGGCGGAGCTCTGTGTGGTCCGTTCTGCCCGTGTGCGGGGATATACCCCCCCCCCCCCCTTTCAAGGCGTCTGTGGGAATGCCAAGTCACGTTCAGGGGAATACGTCGTTGCATGTCGGCCGCCCAGAGCTACCCGGACACGAGTGTCTGAGGACGCGGATCAGAGGTATCGCGTGTCCCGGGCCGGGGAGATTGAAGTGCCGAGCGGCAGGGCGGGGCTTTCAGAGTCCGACGGGCCTGTAATCTCCCGGTGCATACCTGCGTTGGTAAGATGAGGCCCCCCCTGTGTGCTCGGGTGAAGGGTAGAGGATGGTCCCCCTGGGGGCCCGGTGAAGGGTAGAGGATGGTCCCCCTGGGGGCCCGGGGAAGGGTAGAGGATGGTCCCCCTGGGGGCCCGGGGAAGGGTAGAGGATGGTCCCCCTGGGGGCCCGGTGAAGGGTAGAGGATGGTCCCCCTGGGGCCCGGGGAAGGGTAGAGGATGGTCCCCCTGGGGGCCCGGGGAAGGGTAGAGGATGGTCCCCCTGGGGGCCCGGGGAAGGGTAGAGGATGGTCCCCCTGGGGGCCCGGGGAAGGGTAGAGGATGGTCCCCCTGGGGCCCCGGGGAAGGGTAGAGGATGGTCCCCCTGGGGGCCCGGGGAAGGGTAGAGGATGGTCCCCTTGGGGGCCCGTGAGAAGGGTAGAGGATGGTCCCCCTGGGGGCCCGTGAAGGGTAGAGGATGGTCCCCCTGGGGGCCGGGGAAGGGTAGAGGATGGTCCCCCTGGGGGCCCGGGGAAGGGTAGAGGATGGTTCCCCTGGGGGCCCGGTGAAGGGTAGAGGATGGTCCCCCTGGGGGCCCGGGAAGGGTAGAGGATGGTCCCCCTGGGGGCCCGGGGAAGGGTAGAGGATGGTCCCCCTGGGGGCCCGGGGAAGGGTAGAGGGATGGTTCCCCTGGGGGCCCGGGGAAGGGTAGAGGATGGTCCCCCTGGGGGCCCGGTGAAGGGTAGAGGATGTCCCCCTGGGGGCCCGGGGAAGGGTAGAGGATGGTCCCCCTGGGGGCCCGGTGAAGGGTAGAGGATGGTCCCCCTGGGGGCCCGGTGAAGGGTAGAGGATGGTCCCCCTGGGGGCCCGGTGAAGGGTAGGATGGTCCCCCTGGGGGCCCGGGGAAGGGTAGAGGATGGTCCCCCTGGGGGCCCGGGGAAGGGTAGAGGATGGTCCCCCTGGGGGCCCGGTGAAGGGTAGAGGATGGTCCCCCTGGGGGCCCGGGGAAGGGTAGAGGATGGTCCCCCTGGGGGCCCGGGGAAGGGGACGGTCCCACTATATTCCTCCGCCAAAGGAATTTCAAGTCTTTATTTTTTTTCTGGGTGCCGAACGTGGAAAAATAAGTCAACCGAAGGTCGACTGGGTCCCAACCTGACCCTTTATTCTCCGGCTGTGTTCCAGACAGGAGCTGAAATGGATCCCTGCACCCCAACGCTGTTTCACACAGACATCCATACTCCACGACAGACCGCTCTGAACGATGCTCTGTCAAAGTGAACGCCGTTTCACACGTTTACAAGACCACCAGATTTGGTGTGTGGTGTGTGTGTACGTCTGTGTAATGCGTCTGTGTGTACGTATGTGTATACAACTCTGGGTTTGTGTGTGTGTGTGTGTGTGTGTTTTTGTGTGTGTGTGTGTGTGTGTGTGTGTACGCACTAGCATGTCTGCGTGTGCATGCATGTGTGTGTGTACATGTATACTACTCCAGACTAGGAGAGGGCCCTGGGGGTATGGGTTGGGGTGTCACACAGGGGTCCATGAGCTCATTTAACCATGTCGTCTCCGTGCTCCCTCTCTCACTTTCTGTGTCAGGGCTGGGGGGGTTGCTATGCTAGGGGGGGGGTTGACATCCAAATCACCAGTCACATCACTCATCTCATCTCAATGAGTCGAGGTGTTGCCCACCTACTCCACCAACAGTCATAAATCTTCTACTGGGGTCGGCTCCCAGCTCTCCTGTGAACTTAGAGGAACAACTCCTCACCCCGGGATGATGAGGGATGGCTGCGTTCGGGTTGGGTCATATGGGTTGAGCATTATGTAACCCATTATCAATTGATTGAATTGAACATTTAGAGTTAAGTTAAATAGTCTAAAGTCAAGGGGCGGGGCTATTCAGTTCTGCTAGCCTGTCCACTCACCACTCAATTCTTAACACTGCACCTTTAAGTCAAAGTAAACGTCAAATGCGACAATATTGTTTCTAAACATGGACGTCCGTTCTCCCTCCTCATCTCTGCAGACTCACGCTAGCGAGAGGGGTGACGGATGCGACGCGTCTCACTAACGACCCGGGACCCGCTAACGGCCCAGGAACGTGTCGCCACCTGCGCGTAATTTCCAGCTCGTTTCAATTTCAGAGGTTCTGGCCTTAATGAGGCCGAAGGAATCTCAGTGGGGGGGCTGTGTAGTTGGGGAGGGGGCGGGGGGGAGGGTGGGGATGGTGGTAGATGGGGGGGGGGGCAGGGGGGGGTTGGAGAGTGTCCCTCGCTGGGAGCGACGGGTGCCGCGTTTCAGGTGAACTCGCAGTGAGCGTAACGGCACACCGGCTTCAGAAGGCCGGCTCTTTGTTCCCCGCCGTGTCCCACCACCGCACTCGCCGGCAGAGAGGGACCGGGGACCACACCCCTGGAGCCACGCCCACCTGGAGCCACGCCCACCTGGAGACACGCCCAGCAAAATGCACGCCCACCTGGAAGAAGGCCCACCTTGAGGCACACGCACCTGGAGCCACGCCCACCTGGAGCCATGCCACCTGGAGCAACGCCCACCTGGAGCCATGCCACCTGGAGTCACGCCCACCTGGAGCCATGCCTCCTGGAGCCACGCCCACCTTGAGCCATGCCACCTGGAGCCATGCCACCTGGAGCCACGCCCACCTGTTACCACGCCCACCTGAAGCCACGCCCATCTGGATTCCCGGCAACGTGAAGCCACGCCCATCTGGATTCCCGGCAACGTGGAGCCACGCCCACCAGGAGCCACGCCCACCAGGAGCCACGCCCACCAGGAGCCACGCCCTCCTGTCCACAAGGCAGGACGATCAGGACTGGGGGAAGCACATCTTCAAAGTGCTCTGTTAGTTATAAAAGTAGCCACTTGGGGTCCGACAGCAGAGGGATAAAGACGTATGAACACCGTGTGTCTGGGCCAGGGATCGCAGAACAAAAGACAATCGTTGGGAGGCCACATGTGCGTTTTAGAGAAGAGATGCGTACGAAATTAAACTTCTGTCTGGGAAGTTCCCTCTTTATCGAAGGGGGTCTGGCCTGTTGGAAGTGGGGTGGGAGGGGGGGGGGGGGGGGGGGGGACGCTTCAGAATATCTCTGCCTCGACTTCCAAGCCGCCCAGGCCGGCAGGAAGCCATTAGGGTCCCGGCAAGAGCCATCTCCATCCATTCACCCGACTCTGACTTTATTCCTGTCCGCATAAGTGCATTTTCTGTGGGAGGTTCAAATATGAATCCCCCCTTTTTCTCTTCAATGGGTCTGGTCGTCTGGCAGACTTGAGAGGGCACAATCTATGACTGATTTAATTTGCTCTTCACAAACATCTCTAACAGGATTAGCCCCCGAGCACACACTGACTGCCCCCTTCTGACTCCATTAAGCGCCAAATCGGGTTTAAAGACCATATTGATGCGGTCCGTTATTAAGGGTGATTATCAAAACAATAGACAATGGGCCAAAGTGTCCGCTAACTAATTTATCCCTAATTTTGCATAACTGTAACAGATGGCACGGCCGGCAATTACGTGGCTATACCTGCTGTATGCCGCATTGCGCACATCGGGCCGGCCAGTGCTGGGAGACTCAGTGCATTAGCCTCTGCATTCGATGACTAAAAATCATTCAAAGGCCAATTATTGGTTACGCTCAGACAGGTGGCCGGGATATAAAAAGATCTACAGGGTGGACAAAGACACACGTACGCACGCACACACACACGCACACGCAGACAGACAGAAGGACAGATACACACAGACAGACACACAGACACACAGACACACACACAGACCGAGAGACACACAGACCGAGAGACACACACGTATGTTGAAGCCATGTGACGTGGGCCCCTTGATGAGGCCATTGGATTTGAAAGTGTAATTAAGTCCCTACCGGGTTATTCATTATTCATGAGCCCTTAGGATGATCTGCTCTGTGGACCAGGAGACACACCACCACCACATTCGTCCACTTCACAGATCCATGCTGAGAACTAGAAACGGCTGATCAAGAAATCAATGAAAAATGGATGGAAAGCAAAGAAAATAAGGAGAAATATGACGGTTGAGCATACCAGAACCAGAAAGATTAGGATAAAGACTGCATTTACACATCAGACGAATTTAAATGCTATAGATGCCTGGATAAATATCCCTGTAAACTCTTATCTTCTTCTCATTTTATTGTTTGATTGTTATATAAATCTACATCTGGGAATATATATGCATGTGATTGTGGTCTTAAATTATACTTTGGCCAACCTATTGTTCGGCTACCATGCATTTTATACTATTATGTCTTAACACCAGGCTTACAATGCAGGGAGGGACTGTCTTTGATGTTGAATATTAATGCTTTTGGAGTGTTTCTGTTTTAAACCCAGTTATAAATTCACACATCTAAATCTCAAACAGCGATACGCTCATCCCTGCCCCGGTGTTAAATAGAAATATGGAAAACCACAACGCACCGACGTGTTGATGTTTAACTGAATTAACAAAAGAGAGACTTGAAAAGCTCTCTGGAATTACGCTCTCGCAGCCAAACGCCGCCCCCCCCCCCCCCCCCCGACCACGAGACCCACAAAGACGGAGCGCAATTGCGGTCCTCACATTAAAAAAAATTGATTTACCAAGTTTAATCACAGCCTATTATGAGGCGGGCGATGGCTGATGCCCGCGACGAGAGTCTTAACGAGTCCGCATCAGACACTTGTAGTCCCGCGGTCGGCGCTCTTCACGTCTATAATTGGTTCGCCTTCTCGGCGTCCTTCCTACACACGCTCTTTAGCGCAAATTATTTCGCATCCTGGATTCCTTTTTTCAAGAGGGGCCTTGTTTCAATTACGGGGAATCTAAAAGAAGAAACGATGGTAATTTCCTGTGTTTTATTTCCTGCACTGTTCTTTGGAAACTTTATTTAATTATTATTTTTGCGCGAAATTGAATCATTCCATCAAGGTGATCTGCTTGCTTGAGATTAAAATAGCGAACACAACAGCAGGTTTGGTCGATCTTTTTTTCTTTTCATCGACGGAACATGTGAGCTTTTCTGATCCTCCGTCAAAATTCTCAATTTTCCCGATATACCTCTGAGTTACTGCAGAGAGCGCAGAACATTCGTCTCTGCTTCTCAGTGAAATCAGCGCCACATTAATCTTCCCTAGGTGTGCTGGAGGGCTTGTCGAACACAACGCCTGCACAGAAAAAACATCAGTGACAGCTTCCATTTTTGAGAATGATTACTATTGAGGTGTCCGTGCGAGCGCGCAAACACACACACACACACACACTTTGGCTGTTGTTCTTCTGATATTACCATGAAATCAGTGTATCTATCACGCTATACATCGAGAGCAAAAATGGCTGCTATATGGCTTTCCTTGCTCATAAATTGCATTTGCTGTCGTGCAAAAAAATAACACACTGGCTGTGGACACCCTGACCCTAACACACTCTCTATGTTCAACACAAGGCACTGGCGGCTCGCTAAGGACCGGCTCCTAGTCCAGCGTCCGGGTCTATTCATAAAGACACAAAGCCCTCCGCGCCCACACCCTTTATGTCCAGGTAACGCCGCGTGCTGCGGGCGCCACGGACGCCACTCGCAGCCCGGGTGACAGCCAGGCCGGGAGGAATGCCCGGCCGCTGGGTCGCCGCCGCCGCCGCGAATAAATGAGCAGAATCAGCTCTGAAGCTGCCCCCCCCCCCCCCCCAGCTTCAGAGAGAGAGAGAGAGAGGGGAAGAGAGAGAGAGAGAGAGAAAC
Organism: Gadus chalcogrammus; assembly: GCF_026213295.1. NCBI lineage: Eukaryota > Metazoa > Chordata > Actinopteri > Gadiformes > Gadidae > Gadus > Gadus chalcogrammus. The sequence continues at coordinate 2,952,191 of NC_079429.1, forward strand.
TTTGACAACCCGGCCTGGGGCTCCTCTTCTTGTCTCGCACTCTCTCCCTGTTTACCGTTGTCCAGGCCCATGTTGGGGTTGTGTGTGTGTGTGTGTGTGTGTGTGTGTGTGTGTGTGTGTGTGTGTGTGTGTGTGTGTGTGTGTGTGTGTGTGTGTGTGTGTGTGTGTGTGTGTGTGTGTGTGTGTGTGTGTGTGTGTGTGTGTGTGTGTGTGTGTGTGTGTGTGTGTGGCGGGCGGGTGGGAGGGGGAGACAAATTACCACTTAGCTCCCCAGTGGCTTTGGGTCAATTAATCAGACGGGGGGCGTGTCGACGGGTTACCGTCAGGAGGAACGCAGCGTCTCAGACACGCCATTACGAGCGCTAAGCCAGCGGTGATTATGGAGGGGGGGGGGGGGGGGCTGAGAGGGGACACAGGTAGATATTGTCAAACCTGTGTGCATCTGTGGTTTCTATAAAAGGCAGGGAATAGCGAGTACACACACTCCAAACACAATCATCGTCAGAGGGGAAAACACGCAGCGGTAATACAAAGGCACGCTCACTGGCCGCATGGCGCGTATACATCGGCTCACCCCCTCCGCCCTGAACCCACACACAGGCAGCGCAAGGGGAAACTTTCAAGTCGTATCACAGCTCCTCTCGCCTGCCTTGTTTACAAACCCCAAATCAAAGGCGCACATTATCACCGCGTCTCCGGGAAGGCGTCAGGGGAGCTATTGAGTTGCTTAACAGCTGCTGCGTATCAAGTGCTTTATTTCACTAGGATTGAACGGTGATCCACAGAACCTCACTCTCCAGTGGTGAACCACACCCAACCTCCGCCCTCCCTCCTTATTGTAGTTTTGTCGCTGATCTTACTACAAAGTCAGGCCTTGGCTTTCCCGCTGGTCCATTTGGTCGTTTAGCGGATGCTGCTCTCCAAAGCGTCTTAAAGTTAGGTTGAGAGACACTCAAATCAAAACAAGCGAAACTGGATTAGCTAGAGAAACAAAAGTTCAAGTGCTTAATAAACTGTTTGTTTACAACCAAATTCATCCATACCCATTACAATTTAAAGTATTTAATTAAAGTATTTCAATAGGTAAAATTAACGTTCGTATGTCCGATCTTTCTCCCGCATCAGAAGAATCCGAATCCTTGGGACAGATGCCAGCCTCCATGCACGGCGCTCCCCTGACGATCCCGTTTTTCGGTTGCAGTCTACGGAGCGTGTCTTAATGGGGGGGGCGCGTGTGGTGGTCGTCAGAGAGTCTGGGGACCGCTGGGGCACGGATCGAATGTACAGCATCTGGACAAGACTGTACAGTCGGGGTCTCCAGGGACCATGGAGGGGGGAACAGAATGACATCCTGCATGTGTGTGTGTGTGTGTGTGTGTGTGTGTGTGTGTGTGTGTGTGTGTGTGTGTGTGGGGGTGTGTGTGTGCGTGTGTGCGCGTGTGCGTGTGTTTGTGCGCGTGCATGTGAGCCAAAGCTGTTCAATATGTAATGAAAGATTTACCGAAGGATCACACCCACCCACTCTCTGTATGATAAAGAATTCTGACCCGTTCCCACCTCATCCCACCTCATCCCAGTATGATATTGAGTGAAGAGCCAGGACCCATGCTCAACCCTCAGAGTGTAGTGGTGAGTGAAGAGTCAGGAAAAAAGATTCAAGACTCAAAGGTTTTTTTGGAATGGAAATGTGCATTTACTCTGCAAAAGCACAACCTCTAACGGTCTCTCTCTAGCTCACTCTCTCTCTCACTCTATCTGTCTGTCACACTCTGTCTGCCTGTCTCTCTCTCTCTGTCTCTCTCTCTCTCACTCTCCATCTCTCTCTCTCTCTCTCTCTCTCTCTCTCTCTCTCTCTCTCTCTCTCTCTCTCTCTCTCACACTCTCTCCCACACTCTCTCTCTCTCTCTCTCTCTCTCTCTCTCTCTCTCTCTCTCTCTCTCTCTCTCTCCCCCACTCTCTCTCTCTCCGTCTACCCAGGAGCAGGACATCCCTCGGTAAATCACGTTCATTAACGTTCCTTGTGACAAAACAAACACGCGGCATTTGAGGGACTCCACAAAGGGAGCTAATGGAACTAAACGTGCCCTTTGGGCGGCTCAATTATCTCCGTATTCCATCACCTGAGAGTTGCTAACGAGCGCCTTGTGGGGGGGGGGCGGGGGGGGGGGGGGGGGGGGGCACAATAGACAGGGCGTATAATTAGGGCTCTGTGTGTATATTAGCAAAGAAGGGTGCTGTCCAAGACACTTAAAGACCGACAAGGCGTACCCCCCCCCCCATGCTTGTTCTGTGATTAATGGGTTCTACACAATAGATCTCAGTTGGAGGCTCAGTCTGGAGTACAACTGGATTAGCTTCATATGTTTCTTGAGTATGTATGGCACATTACCTTGTAGTTAATAGCATAGATTTCCTTTTTTTACATGGAGTATGGAACATGCAATTCATTCTCAAAGGAAGCTTCAGTTGCAAGTGTGTTCAATTTAGTGAAAAAACGCTGATCTTGAGTTTTTAGGTTTTACAGATAAAAATATGAGATTTGGTCATCCTTATTGAGTTTAGCCATCTGTACAATCCCGGTGAGCTTCAAGATGGATGTAGGGCTACAAAACACGGCTTTACTGCCACCTGCTGGTGTTTTTAAGAACAGCATCATGGACCTAAACCACAGACTGAGGACGTATCGGTGCTATTTAGCGCACTACGTCGATTTAGCTTTGTTAAGTGCCCTTACCCGAGGGGCGTGACCCAGCAGAGCCCACAGCGAATCAGGAGACAGGGTCTTGGCGCCGGAGAACTCCAGCGTGCCGGTCTCCCGCCGGTCGAGGGCCACGTACGGGCAGCCCTGGTAGTCCCCTCGGATCTGCTCCCCGCCGCGGAGCTGCAGCAGGTCCCAGGTCCCCGCCCGGCCGAGCAACCCCCGCACCGCCTCCAGCTGCCGGTACGACTGGCGCCCTGGAGCCCGGAGGAGGAGGACCATCGACGTGTGAGGGGGTCGGAGCGGGAGGACACAGATCAGGAGGCAGAGAGGGTTGACTGACTCATAACCGGAAGGTTGCTAGTTCGAGTGTCGAGGTGGCCCTGAGCGAGACACCTGACCCTAGCTGCTTCCGACGAGCTGGCTGTCGCCTTGCTTGGGTTGAGTAGCTAAACTTGTAAGGTTGCTAGTTTGAGTGTCGAGATGTCCCTGAGCAAGACACCTGACCCTAGCCCCTATTGCTTTACTAATGACAAGGAATCCTATCGATTACTGTCCAAAGATATTCCTTGAGATTCCTCAACGCACACAAAGAAATAGAGATTCAAAAGTCAAATCTTGCAAGAGCTCAACCAACCAAAAGGTTCAGACGAAACCCAAAGAGCCTCTCTCTCTTTTACCGGAGATCCAGGAGGGGGTGAGGGCGTCCGACAACCACCCCACATAGCTCTCTCTGAAGGAGGCGAGGAAGGGGTCCAGCTGGTCATAGGACACCAGCTCCTTCCTTTTCCTCAGCTCCTGGTCCAGATCACAGTCGGGAGAGAGGAAGACCACCCTGGGGATGAAGAGGCTCTGCCGCACGCACACGCCGCTCCTCTTCAGATGGTGGCACAGGTTCACCGTCTTGGTCTGGGGACACACCACACATTTTTGTGGTATAGGTGAAGGTCTGTGTATCAAGACTCGCTAAATCCCCTCGCTGTATACCCATTCTGTGAATATAATCTTCAAGTTACACCCGTTCACCAAACTGGATTTCAGTCAGACAATACATCCTTACGTGTAACTCCTAGTATAAACGACAAATTAGTTTACATGGAAAACTGGATTTCAGTCAGGCAGAACACTTGATTATAGCTATCTTTAGGACCATTCTGATTATGAAAAAGTCCAGATACTTGAACATTACTGGACCTATATGATTAAGAATAGCAGTGCAGAACCACCCCAACCACAGCTTATAGCATTATACAACAACGTGCACAGGTTAAGCCACACAAGTGCATTCGTCACCACATTTGAACGGCTTTTCTACTTCCTCAAACCCAAACTTTATCGCTCGGTTAAACTCTGACGGTTTTGTGCTGCCCTGCCGATTTGAAGGGCCCGCGTCTAGAGGCAGAAAACAAGGGGCTACTGCCCTCTCAATGGGGGCCAGGCGGGGGGACAGCTGTGTTTAGGCACCTGCCTGCTTTCCCCCTTCACCCCGTCGTACACAATGTCTGCTTCAAGAGCCCCCCGCTCAAGTGTGTTTCAACCATTTCCATATTAATTAGCGAGTCAATCGGAATACTGCTTAACACGCGGGCGGCTCGGGGAAAATAATAATCAACTGTTTCAGTGAAATGTCTGCGGTGACAAATTTGACCCTTGACGTCGTGTTTTCCAAATCCGACCGACGCAGAACGTCATCTGACTGACGTAGAACCGCGGAGACAGGGAGGATGTTGCAAAATAAGCCCAGCGTGACGGTACTACTCCAGCGATGTGTTACCGTGGGGGACGGGTTACCGCGGTTACCGCGACGGACGTGTTATCGTGAGGGGCCGGTTACCGCGGTTACTGCGACGGACCGTGAGGGGCCGGTTACCGGGAGGGACGTGTTACCGTGGTAACACGTGAGGGACGTGTCACCGCGAGTGACAGGTTACCACGAGATGACATGTTACCGTGGGTTACCGTGAGTGACGTGGTGACCGTGAGTGACAGGTATACCCCGTGAGTGACGTCTCACCGTGATGGCCTGGACGGGGTCGTCCACCTGCTCCACGCAGGTGTTGGGGAGGTCTCCGCCCTCCTGACGGAGCTGCACATGCCAGCCCCGCTGGTGGGCCGACACTGCGCCCCTCCAGGGCTTCAGGTCCAGGCAGAAGACCCCTCGGCCTTCATAGTGGAGACACTTACGATTACAGTCGAGATAGGTGTACAGCTTCCTACTGCGTGTACTCTGTGGTAACTATTTGGGACAGAGCCACTGCCCCTTCACATTGCGGGAGCTTGATATTAAGTATGGATCGATACACAGGTCATCACATACCGGCATCAAATGTTTCACTTGATATTTGATATTGTCGGATTGCAATTCTCCTAGTTTTGATATCTGTCATACCAGTATCAATCAATACAAGTACATCAGCGTGTTACAAGTGTGGCCGGTGGTTTAAACGACACATTATTTGACATGGAAAACGGCAAAAAGTTTACGTTTACATGACGTCAGCGACACCCACCTGTGAGGAGGACTATGTTGATGTCATCGTTGGCGGTTTGAAGCTGGTTCGGGACGCGCAGGTTGCAGAAAACATGTTCGCTTTTCAACCCAGTGAGTTTTCTGAAAGTTAATTAGTAGGGCGCCTTTGGTTAGGATTTGGTTGATTTTATAAGTGCAGAAACATACCAGAGAAGTTTAGAAGCAGTTTGTTGTTCCTAACAAACGCTACGTACCGGACATACTTCGGAAAGTCCTGAGGGGTTTGTGAAGGCTTCAGACTCTGGCCTTTGGTATTTTCTGGCTCCCCAGAGCCTAAACTAAAGAGTGCGAGTCTGGTTCCAAGATGAAGCATTCTAGGCGTTGTCTGCAACATCCAACACAACAAAGAAACGATGGAACATCCTTAGCTAGCCTGTTCATAAAAAGGGTCCTTGTTTACGATTAAGAACAATATTTATATATATATATATATATATATATATATATATATATATAAGAACAATGGTTTAACTGAAATCTCATTTCAACTATTCAGATCTAGCCGACGTCTTTCAATGTAGGCCTATATTTGCACATCTTTTTCTGAAGTTTACCAAACGCAAACTATATCGAGTTAAAACAACAACATCTGAAGAAGCGGTTGAAGCTTAAACCCACCCGGTCCTAGTCCAAACAACGCGTCATTGCCCCCCCCCCCCACACACACACACACGTCACAACAAACCCCAGATGTAAACAATACATACATTCACGTCGCTGTTGGGCTTCTAACGGGACTCTGACTGGATGCGCACACAGAAATCAACTGTGGGGGCATTCACGTCTAAACATCTCCAAGGCTGCGCAACGTAACTATATCCTGCGAACGCTGTTTCACAACGTCGGGTTGTTCTCCCCCACCCTGCATCTGCAGGTCGGAGCGCCTTCGAGGAACGAGTAAACAACGCACCACGTGGCCGAGGGGTTAGGGGGAGGATCAGATGTCATGATGTCATGGACCGCATCGTGGCAAGGCCCCGTGACTGTTACATTCAAGAGATTCCTTGAGATATTTGACACTTTTTTGAATGCACAGAGTGGAAACTTTGCAGCTGGTGGATGATAATAACCAGGGGTGGTTCAAGCCATCTGGCGCCACGTGGTGCTGTTGATGTACCCTTGGAAGATTGTTTTTCCATTTCTGAGATGTGTAACTTCCAGCCTCACCGTTCAGCTGCGTGTTTCCTGCAGCTGGGGTGCTCTTAACGATCTCAGGCATTAAAAAGAAGGCCAAACCCATAGTTTATTATTGTGTTATTATTATATGGGATTAGGTGACTATATAGCAGAAAGAGAGTGAAATGTTCCCTCTATAGTTGGAATAGGATGAGTCTGAAGAGAAACAGGCCTTTGGCTTGTCTTTGGCTTCTGGTGGAGTTATGAGATAGATCATGGCTGCTTGGATATTCTGTCACTTTTTACTGCGCTATTAAAAGAGTTGAAGGTTTAATCTTTCCCACCGCAGTATTAATGAGCGCAGACGACTTTATGACTTGAACCATTACCGTACTTAATGAACCTATTTAAACAGTGGAAATATGTAGGGGGTAGAGTTAAATGAATACATTTGTGAGGAATCGTGTGTGTGTGTGTGTGTGTGTGTGTGTGTGTGTGTGTGTGCGTGTGCGTGTGCGTGTGCGTGTGTGTGCGTGCGTGCGTGCGTGCGTGTGTGTGTGTGTGTGTGTGTGTGTGTGTGTGTGTGTGATAAGATGATATTGCCATGCTGGCCCGCTGCAAATGTTTTTTTTTAAATTTGGAGGGGGATCTTTAAGAAAGCATTTATTTTTCATCGTATCACAGCAGTTCTCATCTTGTGTTCGCTTATCAAACACCACACCAGCCCTGCACAGAGGATATTACAAAACCTCAGACTAATATTTAATTTAGAAGTAAATACACCCAGTGAATATGGTCAGTTCTGTGGTAAACAATATCCGGACGGGGCAGAAAAAGTGTGAAGAGCTAAATATCAGCAGCAGATAACCAAATCATCTCACATGGGCTGAATGGGAGCCAATAAAGAGCGAGACAGAGAGGGCTGACCCCCGATCAGCTCAGATCAGTGATACGCTCTGCCGCGACCTCAATACATCCAGACAAAAGAGTCAAAGAACGAGGGATCTGAATTAAAGCAGCAGCGATAAGGACTGAGAACAAACAAAAGCATCCCTCTGCTAAGTAATATTGTCTACAGTAAATCTTATAAATAAATAAAAATCAAATCAAATCCTCTCGTCTTGATATTGTGACTTGCGCATGACTTTACGTTTGAGTGGACACGTTCATGTTGATGCGCTCTGTTCGCCTCTAGTTCGGCCTTTCAGATGTAATTAGCGCTATTGGCAGTATTTGATCTAATCTGTGGCTACCAATTGTCACGCTTTCAAACGCAGTCAGCATGGTAGAAAACCCATTAGTGGGTGGTTGTAGGAACAAAAGACTAATGGTGTTCCAGTGAACTCTATCTACTCATTTTTAACAACAATACTTTATATATCCTTCACTTAAAAACGCATCCATAAGAATCAAGGTCTTAACCATTGGCAGTGTAGCATCTTGCATAACAGAATAACAAGATGGTCGTCTCTATAACGGAGCTTCTTGCTGGCCCTTAGCCGGTTGATGAATGACACTCCGGGCCCCCTCTTGTCGACCACTTGTAGGGGTGGGTTAAGTGGCTCCTGAAGGCCGTGTCTCCTTCTTATC